>NW_028161655.1:0-62500 GCF_964263955.1 Coregonus lavaretus | reverse complement strand
GCAAGATTTGTGACCTGTTGCCACAAGAAAAGGGCAACCAGTGAAGAACAAGCACGATTGTAAATACAACCCATATTTATGTTTATTTATTTTCCCATTTGTACTTTAACTATTTGCACATTGTTACAACACTGTATATAGACATAATATGACATTTGAAATGTCTTTATTCTTTTGGAACTGCTGAGTGTAATGTTTACTGTTAATATTTATTGTTTATTTCACTTTTGTTTACTATCTACTTCACTTGCTTTGGCAATGTTAACATACGTTTCCCATGCCAATAAAGCCCTTAGATTGAATTTAATTGAATTGAATTGAGAGAGACAGGGCTGCCTGGTCCTATTGGTCACTTCTCAGACCTGTCCACCCTCTTTACAGTCACTCTGGATATCACCCCAGGCTTAGACCAGGATGTGTTACAACATGACTTCACCCCCAGGCTTAGACCAGGCTATGTTACAACATGACTTCACCCCAGGCTTAGACCAGGCTATGTTACAACATGACTTCACCCCAGGCTTAGACCAGGATATGTTACAACATGACTTCACCCCAGGCTTAGACCAGGCTACATTACAACATGACTTCACCCCCAGGCTTAGACCAGGCTACATTACAACATGACTTCACCCCCAGGCTTAGACCAGGCTACGTTACAACATGACTTCACCCCAGGCTTAGACCAGGCTACGTTACAACATGACTTCACCCCCAGGCTTAGACCAGGCTACGTTACAACATGACTTCACCCCAGGCTTAGACCAGGCTACATTACAACATGACTTCACCCCCAGGCTTAGACCAGGCTATGTTACAACATGACTTCACCCCAGGCTTAGACCAGGCTACATTACAACATGACTTCACCCCAGGCTTAGACCAGGCTACGTTACAACATGACTTCACCCCAGGCTTAGACCAGGCTATGTTACAACATGACTTCACCCCAGGCTTAGACCAGGCTATGTTACAACATGACTTCACCCCCAGGCTTAGACCAGGCTATGTTACAACATGACTTCACCCCAGGCTTAGACCAGGCTACATTACAACATGACTTCACCCCAGGCTTAGACCAGGCTACGTTACAACATGACTTCACCCCAGGCTTAGACCAGGCTATGTTACAACATGACTTCACCCCAGGCTTAGAACAGGCTATGTTACAACATGACTTCACCCCAGGCTTAGACCAGGCTACGTTACAACATGACTTCACCCCAGGCTTAGACCAGGCTATGTTACAACATGACTTTGATGTTGCTGATGATGATGTCTGATGTCTGTCTGTCTGTCCGCCTGTCTGTCTGTCCGTCTGTCTGTCTTTTTGTTTATATGAACACTGAGCTGGTTGTTTCTTCTTAACTCACTGACTGTCCCTGGCTAGAAAATATATGTGGTCCATGCTTTGCTAACATTTACATTTACGTCATTTAGCAGACGCTCTTATCCAGAGCGACTTACAGTTAGTGAATACATATTATTATTCATACTGGCCCCCCAATGGGAATCGAACCCACAACCCTGGCGTTGCAAATATATCATTGGGTTTCAGTAACTTCATAATGAAACATTATGGGGCCACGTGTCATGTTCCTCCTCTGTGGTGTGTTTACCTTATGATGGCTTATCTTCCAAAGACTGTCTGAAAAGGAGACTGTTGTCATAAAATAATGACAGTCCACTTTCTCAAAATACAGAACACAGCATTAACTGTTAATATCCCCAAAGGCCTTATCTACATCTCTTCTCTCTCTTGACTAAACATGTGTGCACTCACTGTACTGCAAGTCGCTTTAGATAAAAGTGTCTGCTAAGTGGCGTATAACCTATTATACACTATGTGTCTTGTTAGGGAGTTGTGTAGTGTTGTAATGGGTCTAGTTAGTTGCTGGTGCAGAATGTGAACAGGTGTTGTGTCTCTCTTTGTGGCTGTGTCTCAAATGAAACACTACTCCCTGTATAATGCACTACTTTTGATCAGGGCCCATAAGGCTATGGTCAAAAGTAGTGCACCACATATGGAATAGTATTTAGGACGCAGCCTGTGTCTGGGGAAAACTCTAATCCACATGAATACAGCAACAGCTGCTGGGGATCAGGTCTGCTCTCTGGGGCTGGAAGAGCACTGCCTTGCCTTGCTTAGACAAACACACTCTAGAGAGAGAGAGATAGAGAGACCAAACAGAAAGAGAGAGAGGGGGATATAGAGAGAGAGATAGAGAGAGGGATAGTGAGAGAGACAGACAGAGAGGGACAGAGGGAGAGAGAGAGAGAGAGAGAGAGAGAGAGAGAGCTGGCAGGCAGTGTTTTTAGGGGTTTAGGGGCACAAAGCTCTCCATCTGTGGCTCTGGTCACAATTTAACTGAACAAGCTCTGGAAACCCAAACAGCTGAGTTCCTGCCTGCCCACCTGTTAGAGTAGTTGTGTGTTTGTGTGTGCGTATGTTTGTGTGTGTGGGTGTATGCTTGTGTCCATGTGTGTGTGTATGGTATAAAGTTTCCTCTAAAAAGGACACCCTGTGTGTTTGTTTGACCCTGGTGTAGTGAGTGTTGGGGTTAGAAGTGGCGTCAGGCGGATTTGAACAGGGCATGTCATACATCATCTGTCCAGTGCTAATCTCCTTCCCAGACACTTTCACCCAAAGCCTGGTGTACCTTCGTTAGCCAATACAGAGAGCCGGGAGAAATTCCCGCCGCGTAGACATTGGCTTAATTGGCTTAATCTACCAACCAATCATCTTCCACAACACCTTCCCCCTAACTCTATCCTGTATGCTAGCACACCACAAGCACAGAGCCACTCTTCGCAGTTGTGTGATTCGCTTAAATTAAATGATGACAAATACTTTACTCAGTAGGTCACTCCAATAGAATTCTATGGCCACTCCCAGTAAGGCCAATTTTGAGTGGTTGATATCCCAGGCTTATATGCGCTGTGCACAATAGCCTGGGGGTGAGGTTAGTCTAGTGCCAACCTGATTCATAGATTTAGGGCAACATTTTCTTAGTGCAAAAGCATTGTGCAAAGTGCAGAAAATACCGTAAACCTCATTATAATCTTGCAGTGTGATTTAATCTGAAAATGTTCTTCAACAATGGCCGTTATAAGGAGCGGATTATGTAAGGGATAATAGCTGGGGGCTATGTATTCTATGGAAAAAATGAACAACTTGGCCATAAGTTAATACATTTGCAGCTAGAAATGTGTTCAAAATCCACTAACATTTACATTTTAGTCATTTAGCAGATGCTCTTATCCAGAGCGACTTTCAGTTAGTGAGTGCATACATTTTTTCATACTGGCCCCCCGTAGGGAACGAACCCACAACCCTGGCGTTGCAAGCGCCATGCTCTACCAACTGAGCTACACGGGGCCTAACAGCTTACAGACGGTAGGCAATTAAGGTCACAGTTATGAAAACTTAGGACACTAAAGAGGCCTTTCTACTGACTCTGAAAAACACCAAAAGAAAGATGCCCAGGGTCCCTGCTCATCTGCGTGAATGTGCCTTAGGCATGCTGCAAGGAGGCATGAGGACTGCAGATGTGGCCAGGGCAATAAACTGCAATGTCCGTACTGTGAGACGCCTAAGACAGTGCTACAGGGAGACAGGACGGACAGCTGATCGTCCTCGCAGTGGCAAAACACGTGTAACAACACCTGCACAGGATCGGTACATCCGAACATCACACCTGCGGGACACCTGCCCGAGTTACACCAGGAACGCACAATACCTCCATCAGTGCTCAGACTGTCCGCAATAGGCTGAGAGAGGCTGGACTGAGGGCTTGTAGGCCTGTTGTAAGGCAGGTCCTCACCAGACATCACCGGCAACAATGTCGCCTATAGGCACAAACCCACCGTCGCTGGACCAGACAGGACTGGCAAAAAGTGCTCTTCACTGACGAGTCACGGTTTTGTCTCAAAGGGTGATGGTCGGATTCGCGTTTATCGTCGAAGGAATGAGCGTTACACCGAGGCCTGTACTCTGGAGCGGGATCGATTTGGAGGTATAGGGTCCGTCATGGTCTGGGGCGGTGTGTCACAGCATCATCGGACTGAGCTTGTTGTCATTGCAGGCAATCTCAACGCTGTGCGTTACAGGGAAGACATCCTCCTCCCTCATGTGGTACCCTTCCTGCAGGCTCATCCTGACATGACCCTCCAGCATGACAATGCCACCAGCCATACTGCTCGTTCTGTGCGTGATGTCCTGCAAGACAGGAATGTCAGTGTTCTGCCATGGCAAGCGAAGAGCCCGGATCTCAATCCCATTGAGCACGTCTGGGACCTGTTGGATCGGAGGGTGAGGGCTTTGGCCATTCCCCCCAGAAATGTCCGGGAACTTGCAGGTGCCTTGGAGGAAGAGTGGGGTAACATCTCACAGCAAGAACTGGCAAATCTGGTGCAGTCCATGAGGAGGAGATGCACTGCAGTACTTAATGCAGCTTGTGACCACACCAGATACTGACTGTTACTTTTGATTTTGACCCCCCCTTTGTTCAGGGACACATTATTCAATTTCTGTTAGTCACATGTCTGTGGAACCTTTTCAGTTTATGTCTCAGTTGTTGAATCTTGTTACGTTCATACAAATATTTACACATGTTAAGTTTGCTGAAAATAAATGCAGTTGACAGTGAGTGGACGTTTCTTTTTTTGCTGAGTTTAGATAGCTACAGTAATTGCCTTGGTAACCAAACAAACAGACTTGCTAGTTTAGCTAACCAAACCATCAGTCCTAGCTCAACAATGCCAATAATGTTTTCAATTTGACTTTTGCTGTCAAAAGCAGTATATAACATATAAGAATTAACTATAGCCATTGAATTCTACCGTGCTGATATACCGTGCATTATAGAATGCCCTTCAAGACAATCAAAAACAAATATTCAACAATGGCATGGTATAATAATAAAAAAAACGGAGCAATACATAAATAGTCCGATGATAATGAGGTTTATGGTACATTTTCCACTTTGCAGTGCACCGTGCTTTTGCACCCATAGCCTATACATGACTCTGGTGTTAACCATACCCACACTATACACTAATCACTCACTGTGTGTGTGTGTGTCAGACCTGCAGATGGAGTTTGAAGAGATGGTGTCCAGCGCCAGGAGACTGAGTCTCAGCCCCACAGAGAAGCAGAAGAGAGGAAGCATCGCCAATGCTGACACCAGGATGGACCGCAAGAGAGAGGTAACACAGCAATATGGTACACTACGTTGATTCAGAGAGAATCAACACAATTACCCATTTCTACTGAGCCGGGTCAAGCCAAGCCAAGCTGGCCTGGTTATGCATCCACTGTAGTTGACGGAACCCTGCTGCAACGGTGGAAAGAACACATCAGAGCCAGAACAGTACAGTTTGGGTCGGCACGATAGTGTGAAAATGGTAAAGGTGTCAAAGTGTGTGTGTAATTATCATGTGTTGTGTATTAGCTGATATGTGTGTTAAGTATTAGTTGATATGTGTTTAGTATTGATTGTAATGTGTTTAGTAGTAATGCGTTTGTCACGACGCCTTGTTCGGGCAGGTTTCGGCGTTCATCGTCACCGACTTACTAGCTACTGCCGCTCCCATTCTCATCACTCCACTTGTCAATCACACACACCTGGTGCTCATCCCCTAATTACATTTACATTTTAGTCATTTAGCAGACGCTCTTATCCAGAGCGACTTACAGGTGCAATTAGGGTTAAGTGCCTTGCTCAAGGGCACATCGACAGATTTTTCACCTAGTCGGCTCGGGGATTAGAACCAGTGACCTTTCGATTACTGGCACAACGCTCTTAACCACTAAGCTACCTGCTGCCCCTAAAATGTAATTAGTCTGTGTATAAGTGTTTCCTCTGCCCCCTTGTCTTTGTGAGTGATTGTTCTATGTGGGAGGAGAGTAGCTCGGTTGCGATACTCTCTCATTTATTTTGCCAGGGTTGATTTTCCCCGGTGTCATTACATTTATTGTATTTTCTGAGACTGTGTTTGGTCAGGGAGGATTGTTTCCCCTGTACCTGTTTCGATTGCCGTTATAGGCGCATTGTATGTCTGGAAGGAATACATCTGCATCCGGTTATTTTACTCCTGCGCCTGACTCCGTCCATCATTCACCACAGCATTCTGTGTTTAGTATTAGTTGTAATGTGTTGTGTGTTTAGTATTAGTTGTAATGTGTTGTGTGTTTAGTATTAGTTGGCGGCAGGTAGCTTAGTGGTTAAGAGCGTTGTGCCAGTAACCGAAAGGTCGCTGGTTCTAATCCCCGAGCCAACTAGGTGAAAAATCTGTCGATGTGCCCTTGAGCAAGGCACTTAACCCTAATTGCTCCTGTAAGTCGTTCTGGATAAGAGCGTCTGCTAAATGATTTAAATGTAATTGTGTTTAGTATTAGTTGTTGTGTGTTTAGTATTAGTTGTTGTGTGTTTAGTATTAGTTGTAATGTGTTCTGTGTGTTTAGTATTAGTTGTAATGTGTTCTGTGTGTTTAGTATTAGTAGTAATGTGTTGTGTGTTTAGTATTAGTTGTAATGTGTTCTGTGTGTTTAGTATTAGTAGTAATGTGTTGTGTGTTTAGGATTAGTTGTAATGTGTTTTGTGTTTAGTATTAGTTGTTGTGTGTTTAGTATCAGTTGTAATGTGTTGTGTGTTTAGTATCAGTTGTAATGTGTTGTGTGTTTAGTATTAGTTGTAATGTGTTGTGTGTTTAGTATTAGTTGTAATGTGTTGTGTGTTCCAGTCCCACTACATCGGAGCAGGTCCAGAGTTCCAGCATGTCCGTTTCAAGCCCTGTGGTCAGAGTCCTCTGGTGTCTCGCTACCTGCACCTCCAAGACATCCCTACACCCGCTGGATCTGACACACGCAGGATCACACGCACTGAGATCACCAACCTGCCATATCCTTACACACACACACATGCACACACACTCACACAAACACACACAGACACAAACACACACACACACACACACACACACACACACATACATACATACATGCACACATACACACAGACGCACACACGCACACACGCACACAGGCATAGACACACACGTTGTCTTGTACACAGCTGGCACACTGTATTCATGCTGAGAACAACATGTCAAAAACATACTCATAAACATGCTAATAAAACATGCATGGATTATGTGGGACTGTACTTTACTGGAGTTAATGGACCCCTTAATGAACCTGGCACAGGAGAAGAGGGGAGGGCTGGGTACAGGGGCTATAGAGTTCAAAGTTAACTAATCTCATCTGCTTTTTCTGTCCATATTCGGACTGTAAAACTGTAAAACTCTGTGATAATCATAGTTTGAGAATGTATAGGACCTGATAGGCTTTTTTTTTTGTATTTCACCCCCTTTTTCAAGTAATGGGTCCTTCCGAAACATGACCCGCCTAACCGTGCTTCTTAACACCCGCCCGCTTAACCCAGAAGCCAGCCGCACCAATTTTATTTATTTATATTAATTTCACCTTTATTTAACCAGGTAAGCCAGTTGAGAACAAGTTCGCATTTACAACTGCGACCTGGCAATGTGTCGGAGGAAACACTGTTCAACTGACGACTGAGGTCAGCCTGCAGTAAACCCCCCCCGGCCAAACCCTCTCCTAACCCGGACGACGCTGGGACAATTGTGCGCCGCCCTATGGTCCTCCCGATCACAGCCGGTTGTGATACAGGCCGGGATCGAACCATGGTCTGTAGTGACGCCTCTAGCACTGCGATGCAGTGCCTTAGACCGCTGCGCAACTCGGGAGGCACAGGACCTGATAGGCTTTAATTAAATTTAACATACAGTGAGGGAAAAAAGTATTTGATCCCCTGCTGATTTTGTACGTTTGCCCACTGACAAAGACATGATCAGTCTATAATTTTAATGGTAGGTTTATTTGAACACTGAGAGACAGAATAACAACAAAAAAATCCAGAAAAATGCATGTCAAAAATGTTATAAATTGATTTGCATTTTAATGAGAGAAATAAGTATTTGACCCCTCTGCAAAACATGACTTGTTGGCAATCACAGAGGTCAGATGTTTCTTGTAGTTGGCCACCAGGTTTGCACACATCTCAGGAGGGATTTTGTCCCACCTCTTTGCAGATCTTCTCCAAGTCATTAAGGTTTCGAGGCTGACGTTTGGCAACTCGAACGTTCAGCTCCCTCCACAGATTTTCTATGGGATTAAGGTCTGGAGACTGGCTAGGCCACTCCAGGACCTTAATGTGCTTCTTCTTGAGCCACTCCTTTGTTGCCTTGGCCGTGTGTTTTGGGTCATTGTCATGCTGGAATACCCATCCACGACCCATTTTCAATGCCCTGGCTGAGGGAAGGAGGTTCTCACCCAAGATTTGACGGTACATGGCGCCGTCCATCGTCCCTTTGATGCGGTGAAGTTGTCTTTTCCCCTTAGCAGAAAAACACCCCCAAAGCATAATGTTTCCACCTCCATATTTGATGGTGGGGATGGTGTTCTTGGGGTCATAGGCAGCATTCCTCCTCCTCCAAACACGGCGAGTTGAGTTGTTGCCAAAGAGCTCGATTTTGGTCTCATCTGACCACAACACTTTCACCCAGTTCTCCTCTGAATCATTCAGATGTTCATTGGCAAACTTCAGACGGGCCTGTATATGTGTTTTCTTGAGAAGGGGGACCTTGCGGGTGCTGCAGGATTTCAGTCCTTCATGGCGTAGTGTGTTACCAATTGTTTTCTTGGTGACTATGGTCCCAGCTGCCTTGAGATCATTGACAAGATCCTCCCGTGTAGTTCTGGGCTGATTCCTCACCGTTCTAATGATCATTGCAACTCCACGAGGTGAGATCTTGCATGGAGCCCCAGGCCAAGGGAGATTGACAGTTCTTTTGTGTTTCTTCCATTTGCGAATAATCGCACCAACTGTTGTCACCTTCTCACCAAGCTGCTTGGCGATGGTCTTGTAGCCCATTCCAGCCTTGAGTAGGTCTACAATCTTGTCCCTGACATCCTTGGAGAGCTCTTTGGTCTTGGCCATGGTGGAGAGTTTGGAATCTGATTGATTGATTGCTTCTGTGGACAGGTGTCTTTTATACAGGTAACAAGCTGAGATTAGGAGCACTCCCTTTAAGAGTGTGCTCCTAATCTCAGCTCGTTACCTGTATAAAAGACAACTGGGAGCCAGAAATCTTTCTGATTGAGAGGGGGTCAAATACTTATTTCCCTCATTAAAATGCAAATCAATTTATAACATTTTTGACATGCGTTTTTCTGGATTTTTTTGTTGTTATTCTGCCTCTCACTGTTCAAATAAACCTACCATTAAAATTATAGATTGATCATTTCTTTGTCAGTGGGCAAACAAATACTTTTTTCCCTCACTGTAACAGAAGTTAGATAGAGATACTGTAGTTTGTCATAAGAAGGTGACAGTAGTTGTATTCCTTGACTGTCTGTGGTGTAACTCCGTCCAAACCCACCTACCAAGAGGTGCTGACTGATGTGGAGGAGAGGAGTCACAAAAGGCAACAGGAATACAACACGTAAGACACACACACACACATACACATACGCACACACACACACACACACACGGGCACAGAAATACAACACATAGGCAAGAAAGAGATAGCATCACCAATAATATTACAGTATATAACATGTCTGACTGCTGTGCTCTACACTACTCCATCTCCATCCCTGTAGGTTCTGCCAGCAGACTAAACAGGAGATAGCTGACATCCACAGAGATCGACTCATCCACAACATGAAACTCAACAGGTAGGAAACTAACACATTGTCCTCACTGAGGTTTTAGTCACTTTGACAAATATTGATTTAGGACTGAACTGCCACTTTAACCTTTCCTGTGTTTTCTTTTCTTGTGTGTCCAGGATGAAGAAAGAGATTTTCAGCAACCGCATCGAGGTGAAGATCGCCAGCGAAGGAATCATGAATAAATGGGTAACTGAACTCTCCACTGTATAGTTACATAATATCTGTACTCTAACCAACTTTTGTCACATAAATTAAACTACAAGGGTTTGGAGAACACAAACAGTGCAGACTCTAGGTAATCCAGAGCCGTTCGTCTCTGTGTGTGTGTGTGTTCAGAACCACCCCCCGTACCGCCAGTGTCTGCAGAAGGGAGAGGGGATAGAGATGGAGTCGGAGGAGGTGAAGAATGCAAACCAACCTTCTGTTTCTCCAGAGAACCGAAAGACAGCTGGACAATGACACTGCAGCTTTCAGCACAGTCTCTCTCTCTCTCTCTCTCTCTCTCTCTCTCTCTCTCTCTCTCTCTCTCTCTCTCTCTCTCTCTTTCTCGTTATGCCACTCAGATCTACAGAACATGATGTCAGTGCTTTGTGCCACATTAACATATATTTTACAGTTGTTTTCATTCTAATCCACCCAGATGATTTAAATGCCAACCTTCACACTTCACCATTTAAGTCGCACTGTGATTATTTCCCTTCAGTCTGTTCTCCCTTTCTCAGACGCTGACTTAAAACAGTGTGTGTGTGTGTGTGTGTGTGTGTGTGTCGGGCCAGAGCAGGGCCAGTGTGTTTTATGACTCATATGCTGCCTGAGTGAAGTCATAAAGGCTCTTCACAGAAACATATTACCTCTCAGAGACTCATACCACACCAGAGGAGAGGGTGTGTGCAAGAGTGCGTGTTTGTATTTGTGTGTGTGTGTGTGTGTGTGTGTCAGAACTTTAAGGAAAGATCAAGAAAACAAATCTACAGTAAAATGAATGATACATACAGCAAAAAAAAAGCTGATGTTAGAGCTTGGGACTGTAAAGTTCTATCTGCAAAAAGATGATCCTGAGATAATTGGCTTTAAAGTTCCGAACCCTCATTGGTTTGCATGGTGTCAGCAAGTTTTATATTGTATTCTTTTGACCTTAACACCATGAGATGGGGGTAGTTAGAGTACTATATAGGTAGAGAATATTGAACAGAACAAAGCTATGTCAATAACTCCATTTGGACAACAATGCAGATAGAAACGTATAGTCCCAATTTGAAGTCTTTCCACGTTCATCTATTTCCTGGTTCTGAGAAGCTATGACATTCTCCTCTGGTTCTGAGAAGCTATGACATTCTCCTCTGGTTCTGAGAAGCTATGACATTCTCCTCTGGTTCTGAGAAGCTATGACATTCTCCTCTGGTTCTGAGAAGCTATGACATTCTCCTCTGGTTCTGAGAAGCTATGACATTCTCCTCTGTTTCTGAGAAGCTATGACATTCTCCTCTGTTTCTGAGAAGCTATGACATTCTCCTCTGGTTCTGAGAAGCTATGACATTCTCCTCTGGTTCTGAGAAGCTGTGACATCCTCCTATGGTTCTGAGAAGCTATGATATTCTCCTCTGTTTCTGAGAAGCTATGACATTCTCCTCTGGTTCTGAGAAGCTATGACATTCTCCTCTGGTTCTGAGAAGCTATGACATTCTCCTCTGTTTCTGAGAAGCTATGACATTCTCCTCTGGTTCTGAGAAGCTATGACATTCTCCTCTGGTTCTGAGAAGCTGTGACATTCTCCTCTGGTTCTGAGAAGCTATGATATTCTCCTCTGGTTCTGAGAAGCTATGACATTCTCCTCTGGTTCTCACCATGTGATGTGTTGACTGCCCTGTGAGATATGAATAACTGTGTTTTGTCAGAAGTTTATACTCCCCAGTGTTTATGTTTATGTTTCAGGATCCCTAGAACACACACACACACACACACACACACACACCTCAGAAGTCATACAACGACAACCAATTATCAAAACTTTGGCACAAAACAAGTAGTTTACATCATCTGCTTTCAACTTCTCAGCCCAAACCACCCACACACACACATGTACACACACAGCCCAAACCATGCTGGTATTTAAATGTTGATTTGAGTGGTCTCTCACATCCTCATGTTTATAAATATAGTTATGATTGATGAGCTCTATTCTGGCTGCCTGTTGGACTGGTTTGACTGTGCTTGCATGTGTATGAGGGTGTGTGTGCGTGTGTGTGTGTGTATGTTTGTGTGTGTGTGTGTACGTTCTTCCCTACTGGAAAGATAGGGTGAAAGACTACATAATGTGCACTGGAAAACCCCTCTCCATCTCCCCACCCCACCCCCCTTTGCCCTCCTTCCTCCCCTGGCCTCAGAGTGTGAGGGTCTGTTAGAATCAGAAGTTAGACCCTCTGTGTTTCATTAAAACAGTTCTCAGAACTGGAACGTCCAGCCTACCTGAGAGAGGGGAAGTGTGTGTGTATGTGTGTGTGTGTGAGAGGACAGATCTGAGGTTAGAAAGGATCCTGTGGAGGTAGAGGCACGCGAGAAGCCTGTCTGCATGCCAGAGGAAATAACTTTAGTAATCCATTGCGTCCCTCACCGTCCGCCTGTTTCATAAGGCAAGGTGTGTGTGTGAGATTTTGTGTTTTATATAAGACTAGGTGTGTCACTGTCATCAGAACAACTACAAAGCACCGAACCACATGGATAAACAACATGAAATGTGTTGTATAGAATTAGTTACACGAGCACAACAACAACAACAACATAACACATAGTCTTGGCAGTAACCACATCTATACTCACACAACAACTCAACAATATTGAGGTTCAGCAAATTAAAATCACGTCTCAGTTTCCGTGAATTACAAATAAATCTTACAAAATGATGTTTATTGCAAAAAAGCTCTCAAAAAAAGAAAGTGATTTTAATTTCAGCCATTGAACTATTTATTATAATGTTAGAGCGGGTCGCAGGCAGACCTCTATAATTATCACTATGGGCCCTGTTCAAAAGTAGTGTACTGTGTAGGGGAATAGGGTGCCATTTGGAACGCAGTATTCTCAGCATGCTTTTCCCATTACAGCCCCAGCAGACATTCTCACCGCTACAAGATGCCAAGCTGGAGAGATGAAAACACTGTAAACAGATATGAGCAAATGGAGGAATAGCATGCTTCTCCCAACTCCTCCCCACAGTGTTTGTTTGTGTGTGTGTGTGTGTTCGCATGCATGCGTGTGCGTGCGTGACGTGTGTGCGTTGGTTTGTGTGTTCATGACGTGTGTGTGTGTGTGTGTAAGGGGCCATTGCTCAATGTGCTTCCTCTCAGTCCATATCTGGAGTTGCGTGAGAGGTTTCCATATCTCACACAGTCTTGTAAATCACAGGCGAACAGTAGTAACTCAGGGAACCAACCCCAAACACACCTGGATACAATTACCACTGACTGGCTGAGCCAAGGCTGGGCTGAGGCTGAGACCACCCCTCACACACACACACACAAAACCTTGTGAAAGGGAGGATCGGACACATCACTGCACAGAACTGCAGGACGTCACACACACAAAACATACCCACACAGGAACACAGGCATATAGACCTGGGTTTATTTATACCTCACATAGTCTATACACACACTTTAGATGTTTTGTTGACCAATATAACAGTTTAGCGCAGACATTAGTTCCTATGTTTACAATTGAAATAATGTTTTATATCCTGTATTTTTTAAGGCTTCACATCCCTTACAGATTTAAACCAAATCATTGTGGCCATTGTGATGCGATGTGTTGTGTTCCTTTGTGTTGCTGTGGTGTTGGGTTGTATTGTTCTGTGTTGTGTTGTGTTGTGTTATTGTAATGGCGTGTTGTGTTGTGTTGTTGTGGTGTTGCGTTGTTCTGCATTGTGTTGTATTGTATTGTGTTGTGGTGTTGCGTTGTGTTGTGTTGTTGTATTGTAATGTTGTGTTGTGGTGTTGCATTGTATTGTTCTGTGTTGTGTTGTTGTATTGTATTGTGTTGTTGCGTTGTACTGTTCTGTGTTGTGTTGTGTTGTGCTTTGTTGTGTTGTGTTGCACTGTACGTGCCACAAGGCCCAAGGCTGTCAGCCTGTTAGTGAACATTATTTAGTTGTGTGGTGGGATCTGGTCAGGAGAACACAGAGACAGAGAGACACAGAGACAAAGAGACACAGAGAGAGACAGAGACAGAGAGACACAGAGACAGAGTGACACAGAGACAGAGAGACACAGAGACACAGACACAGAGACAGAGAGGCACAGAGACAGACAGAGAGACACAGAGACAGAGAGACTCAGACACTAAGACAGAGAGACACAGAGACAGAGAGATATTCAACATCACGTTGTCATTTCTGTTGTGTCCTCTAACATGAGTTGTGCTGTTAAAGATAGAGGAGGAGAGGAAAGGGGAGGAGAGGAGAGAAGAGATGGAGTAGAAATAGATTTAGATAGATAGAGGAGCCCTAAACCACAGAGACAAGGAGGAGAGAAAGGGTGGAGGAGATTAGAGGAGAAGTGGAGGAGAGGAGGAGGAATGAAGGAGAAGGTTCCATTCTAAACTAATGACTGTTCTATGTGCAGCTGACAACATTACATAAAGACAGACCTAGTAAAACAAACTGACACTCCATCTAGCCCTGTGCCTCACAATGAAGTCTAACATGGAGAAGTGTGACAGAAAGTATTATGAAGCTGTAATCAGCTTACGTTGGAGCTAAGCAGGGACAGAGGGAGGTGAAAAGGCAGATAGATAGAGTGATGGAAGGAAGGATGGATGGACGGACAGATGCAAGGCTAGCTAGGTCTCTCTGTGTTCTGGTGTCTGGCTCTGTTTCAGGCCACCTTGGAGAGTCGGAAAACCATTAGCCAGACCTGTTGGTCAAAAGTGCAGCGTGTATAGGATATCACACGCGCACACACACACACACACACACACACACACACACACACACACACACACACACACACACACACACACACACACACACACACACACACACACACACACACACACACACACACACACACACACACACACACACACACACAGGAGAAGAGGAAGGAGGTAAGAGGAGAGAAGAAAGAGGAGGGAGGGAGGGAGAGACCTGACAACACAAGGCTGGGAGAAGCTAGGGAGGGAGGGAGGGAGGGAGGGAGGTAGAGACCTGACAACACAAGGCTGGGAGAAGCTAGGGAGGGAGGGAGGGAGGGAGGTAGAGACCTGACAACACAAGGCTGGGGGAAGCTAGGGAGGGAGGGAGGGAGGGAGGGAGGGAGGGAGGGAGGGAGGGAGGGAGAGACCTGACAACACAAGGCTGGGAGAAGCTAGGGAGGGAGGGAGGGAGGGAGGGAGGTAGAGACCTGACAACACAAGGCTGGGAGAAGCTAGGGAGGGAGGGAGGGAGGGAGGGAGGGAGAGACCTGACAACACAAGGCTGGGAGAAGCTAGGGAGGGAGGGAGGGAGGGAGGGAGGGAGGGGGGGAGGGAGGGAGGGAGGGAGGGAGGGAGGGAGGGAGGGAGGGAGGGAGGGAGGGAGGGAGAGACCTGACAACACAAGGCTGGGAGAAGCTAGGGAGGGAGGGAGGGAGGGAGGTAGAGACCTGACAACACAAGGCTGGGGGAAGCTAGGGAGGGAGGGAAGTAGAGGGGGAGACAGAGGCCTGACAACACAAGGCTGGGGGAAGCTAGGGAGGGAGGGAGGTAGAGGGGGAGGCAGAGGCCTGACAACACAAGGCTGGGGGAAGCTAGGGAGGGAGGGAGGTAGAGGGGGAGGTAGAGACCTGACAACACAAGGCTGGGGGAAGCTAGGGAGGGAGGGAGGTAGAGGGGGAGGCAGAGGCCTGACAACACAAGGCTGGGGGAAGCTAGGGAGGGAGGGAAGTAGAGGGGGAGACAGAGACCTGACAACACAAGGCTGGGGGAAGCTAGGGAGGGAGGGAAGTAGAGGGGGAGGCAGAGGCCTGACAACACAAGGCTGGGGGAAGCTAGGGAGGGAGGGAGGGAGGTAGAGACCTGACAACACAAGGCTGGGGGAAGCTAGGGAGGGAGGGAGGTAGAGGGGGAGACAGAGGCCTGACAACACAAGGCTGGAGGAAGCTAGGGAGGTAGAGGGGGAGGAGAGGAAGGTAAAGACAGGATATCGTGTGAGAGAAGGAGAGTTGAGACTAACAGACCTTCAGCAGTACTGTCTTCCACTTAGACGTCTCAATCAGAACCAGACACCCTGTTACACACACACACCTCCCCCTGGGCACACACTGGTTGAATCAACATTCATTCATGTCATTTCAATGAAATGATGTTGAACCAACGTGGAATAGACTTTGAATTTACATCTGTTCTAAGTGGGCTCCCTCACTCACACAGAAGGGCTTCCTCGCTCAATGATGTAATAGTGTGTGTGTGTGTGTGTGTGTGTGTGTATGCGCATGTGTGTGTGAGGGGCTGATCATGTGAGTGTGTGTGTGTAGAGAGTGTACCTTCATGGCTGTCTAAAACGCCACTGCGTGCTGTAGGGAAATTAGGCCCAGACAGGCCCCTCACACATTCACCGCATACACACACACTCTTTTATACACACGCACAAACACATCACAATAGGGTAGAGAAATGGGTAGAGTCACACACACCCCATCCCTCTCATAGCTAGGGCGGCAGGTAGCTTAGTGGTTAAGAGTGTTGTGCCAGTAACCGAAAGGTCGCTGGTTCTAATCCCTGAGCTGTGGTTCTAATCCCTGAGCTGACTAGGTGAAAAATCTGTTGATGTGCCCTTGAGCAAGGCACTTAACCCTAATTGCTCTTGTAAGTTGCTCTGGATAAGAGCGTCTGCTAAATGACAAAAAAAAAACATTTGCGCTGAGCTGGGTTGTGACTGGTTGCTCTGAAGCATGAGCCAATGATATTGAGAGTTTCAGAGACAGTTCTTTGTGTATTCTATCCTTCTCTCCATTAGTTTGCTCATCTTTAGTGACAATAAAAGGTCTCCTTTCAAACGCTCACATGACATGCATGTGTGTGGCCTGCCCTGTGTGGAAATACAGCTGGCAGCTTTGAACACCCCTAGGAGCTAGGGTAACTGTTGCGATCTGAACTCTGGTCTCCTGCTTGGGAAACCAACGTCTTAACCATTAGACCAAGAGGACATTTCTTAAGTCTCAGGCAGGGCGACCTCATGACGAAAGCGTGGGTCCAACTCAGCGTAGTGCTTAGAGCTAGAGTGTAGGGTCTAGACCAGATGGACTGGAAGTTCTGGAATTCTCCATGTCTTCTCAGAGGAAGGAGAAACATTAGGGTGGATGTTTCCCCTGTAACTGGTCTGGAGGAGAATTAACTATTATTATCTGGAACAGAATGAACACATATTAACGGGAGAAACAGAGCTGTATATCTTCAGAACCATTAGATCATGAAATGACATCATGTTGAAATAATCATCCCATGACACTAATCATGACAGATCATCTGTAATTGACGTGCTAACCGTCTGAACACACACACACACACACCGCTCCTCTATGGGCCTCCCTTTCTTCTGTAACTAACACACATGCTCACAATGAAGGATCTTTATTTTGCTACGCACCATTTGAGATATCACCAAAAACTAAATGGAGTGAAGAAATGCTCTCAATCAGGTCCTCCCTCTGCTGCTTCACACACCGTGTCACACTGCAGGCCTCACATCAGATCTGACACGTGTGTGACAGAGAGAGAAAGTGTGTGTGTGTGTGTGTGTGTGTGTGTGTGAGAGAGAGAGAAAGTGTGTGTGTGTGTGTGACACCATCCGAATCAAGTCCCCAATATGAAAAACACTTTGAAACCACAAAGCTATTAATTTTTTCTCTCCGTACTGCGACCACCTGCATGTTACACATCACGGGCTGGTGCCAGTTAATACATAACACTAATGAAGACCAGATTGTATGGTGGGGTCTAGCGGAGGGCTGAGAGGGGGAGGGAGGGAGGGAAGAAGGAAGGTATGGAGAGAGAGGTAGATGGTGGGAGAGAGGAAAGAAGGAAAGGATGGAGGGAGGGAGGAGAGCTCCACTGTACACAACAGTAATTAACCAGCCCATCTGCTTGCCGCTCGCATGCTAAACTCTAATTTACTTTGTGTGTGTGTGTCTAATTTACTTTGTGTGTGTGTGTGTGTGTGTGTGTCAGCTCAGTGGTGCTGGGCTGGGCTGCTAAAGCGATGTGTGTGTGTGTGTGCTATTATCTGGATGTCATCATAACCACAGAAATCAGGCCCCCCCCCCCTCTCCCTGCTCACATCCCCAGTCACGAAAGCCCTGGGTTTCCTCCGACCACACACACAATCACACACACACACACACAGGTTTATACTGCTATCCTTGTAGGGACCAAAGAATTGATTCCCATTCAAAATCATATTTTTCCTAACCCTAAATCTAACCCTAGCCTTAACCTAACCAAACCCTAACCCTAAAACTATACCTAACCCTAACTCCTAACCCTCAAGCTAACCGTAACCTCTAACCTTAATTCTAACCCTAACCCTAATTGTAACCCTAACCCTAAACCTAACCCCTAAGCCTAAAATAGCTTTTTCCTCGTGGGGACTGGCAAAATGTATGAATTTGCCTTGTTTTTCTATCCTTGTGAGGACTTCTGATACCACAAGGATAGTTAAACAAAAACACACACACAGCCTCCCAGTTCTCATTGGTAGGTAAACATGTCCAGATTGGTGGACTGGGGTGGAATTCCCTTTACGGTGGGATCCCTGCCCAGAACCATTTGTAAGCCCTCTCCTCCGCCGCCTCACACACACACAACACACACACACACACACACACACACACACACACACACACACACATACACAGACGCACACACACCCTCTCCTTCTCTGCCTACTCCTAACTCTTTACAGATTGTAAAGTCAGTTTTTCTATATTAGGTTACTCTGTTGGAGTTCTCTCTAACTTGACCCTGCTCTCCCCAGGTCAGCACAGGAAAAAACAGCATCACACCTACAAATAGGTTCTCAGTCAGAATAAAGAGCTCTCACAGACCTGATCCTCACCCTCATCACACAGCAGTCACCCTGTATGACAGACCATGTCCTGACAGAGAGTATACACACACGCGCACGCATACACATGCATACATGCAGGCACACAATAGCACGCGCAAACATGCATGCGCACACACACAGACACACACACATTGAACTATCCCAACCTATTGCCCTTTCAGCCTGGTGCTTTATAGAATCTAAAACGGCTCATAAGTTGACTACTGAGGACAAGATGAGAAACTGATACTGTTTACATCTTATCTACTTACCGTCCATGAGTTTACTTTTATCTCATGGTGGAAACAGACATAAAAGACTGTAAGTCTCTCTGGATAAGAGAGTCTGCTAAATTACTCAAATGTAATTGTAAATGTACTTGATTGCCTGATCCTCCATAATAACTGGTGAAGAAGATGGCTGTGGTTCTCTAGCAGTGCTGGCCCCCAGCCAGAGATCAGTTTACCGCGGTCACGGCTAAATCTGAGCCATATGCCTCAACAACATCTCTAATGGATTGTAAGTTGTGTAATAATATTTGTTTTATTACATTTAGCACGAACCTTACCCTCACCAGCTCTTGGCAACTGAGTGGTGTGTAAAAATGTCTGCACGCGAATCATAATTCAAGCATGAGCCCCAGCCCCATACCCCAGCCATATACCCCAGTCTTATACCCACGGTTTATACATGAGCCCCAGCCCTGTACCCCAGGCTTATACCCACGGTTTATACATGAGCCCCAGCCCTATACCCCAGGCTTATACCCACGGCTTATACATGAGCCCCAGCCCTATACCCCAGGCTTATACCCACGGTTTATACATGAGCCCCAGCCCTATACCCCAGGCTTATACCCACGGTTTATACATGAGCCCCAGCCCTATACCCCAGGCTTATACCCACGGTTTATACATGAGCCCCAGCCCTATACCCCAGGCTTATACCCAAGCTTTATACATGAGCCCCAGGCCTATACCCCAGTCCTATACCCCAGGCTTATACCCAAGCTTTCTACATGAGCCCCAGCCCTATACCCCAGTCCTATACCCCAGGCTTATACCCAAGCTTTCTACATGAGCCCCAGCCCTATACCCCAGCCACAACCCTACACCCCAGCCCCAACCCTATACCTTAGCCCCAGCCCTATAACCCAGACATAATGTATATACCCCATCCTCAGTCCATGGGACCAGAGTAGCAGGGGGTGTATCCTGGTTAACACTGTGTCACCTCACTAGCGTTTCAGACTCTCAGTCCTTCCTCCTGACACTACCTTGTTGTTAGAATGTTGTCAACCACACAGTCATCTCCTGAGGCTCATGCACGCCCCAGCCAGCCAGCCAGGCCAGAGGAATGCTGCACTGCAATATGGTTCTGATCAGCTTTCTGTTGTTGTTTAGTGTCTTGCTTTGTTGATAGTATTCTGCAAACAGTGAAATTATTTGGGTTTGATAATATTAGTTTAACTTCCAGCGCAGGCCAGCCAGACTGTTGCCTGGTTTGGACGTCTTCATTATCATGTCAGGGTCCATTTTCCTCCAGCTGACTGGGATTTATGGGCTCTATCAGACTGTATTACTGCTAATATACTGCAGTCTCAGAGGATGTTGACAGATCTGGTCAGAGTGGCCTGGTATTCTATGGGTTTTCCATGATGGGGAGACTGTCCTTGTGGCTGACATATGCACACACGCACGCGCACACGCACACCACATAAAACACACAACACAATGTCCGTCCACAAGTTGATGAAGATATTTCCCCTGTGCTTTCCCAGAAGCCCTCAGTGTTGTTGTTTAAAGTTGGAAGCTCTTAGAGCCCAGACAGGACCCCAGTCTTAATGTAGCCTGTGACAGGAGGACCCAGCCCAGTCTTAATGTAGCCTGTGACAGGAGGACCCCAGCCCAGTCTTAATGTAGCCTGTGACAGGAGGACCCCAGCCCAGTCTTAATGTAGCCTGTGACAGGAGGACCCCAGCCCAGTCTTAATGTAGCCTGTGACAGGAGGACCCAGCCCAGTCTTAATGTAGCCTGTGACAGGAGGACCCAGCCCAGTCTTAATGTAGCCTGTGACAGGAGGACCCCAGCCCAGTCTTAATGTAGCCTGTGACAGGAAGACCCAGCCCAGTCTTAATGTAGCCTGTGACAGGAGGACCCCAGCCCAGTCTTAATGTAGCCTGTGACAGGAGGACCCCAGCCCAGTCTTAATGCAGCCTGTGACAGGAGGACCCAGCCCAGTCTTAATGTAGCCTGTGACAGGAGGACCCAGCCCAGTCTTAATGCAGTGGAAAGTTACTATTTGTGACTGTCTGTCAGAGGGAGAGGGAGTAGAGCACAGGAGGTTGGTGGCACCTTAATTAGGGAGGATGGGCTCGTGGTAATGGCTAGAGCGGAATAATTGGAATGGTATCAAATACATCAATCATATGGTTTCCATGTGTTTGATGCCATTCCATTTGCTCTGTTCCAGCCATTATTATGAGCCATCCTCCCCTCAGCAGCCTCCACTGGAGTAGAGCACCATACTCACAGAGAAAGAGAGAGAGAGTGAGAGAGAACGAGAGGAGAGAGAGAAAGAGACAGAGAGAGAAAGACAGAGAATGAGAGAGTATAGAGGTGAGAAAAACAGAGATAAAGAAAAGAACAGAGTGGGGTCCAGGGAAAGACAGAGAGAGAGAGAGAAAGAGAGTGATAGGGAAAGAAACAGAGAGAGACCCCTGTGTCCATGCAGAGAAGGACAGTAGTCCATATGATAACGTTTCAGTGATCTGTCCCAGGAGGGTCATGTGATCTGTATTTACTGTGTGAGGAAGCTGCAGATACACGCAAGGCCCTTTCATCATCTGAGGTTTTAAACCCTCCACTCCTGACAGTGCTCTCAGGGGCTAGACCCCTTTATGACAGAGCTCATACACATGCACACACGGAAGAACGCAGGCACACACACACACACAGACACACACACATATACTTTAGCTCAAAGCAGACTGCTGTGAGGAGATTAACCTGCAACACTCATTAATCACTAGATCTACTCTACTCTGACAGCTCAGTACAGAACAGACAGGCAGGCAGGCAGGAAGACAGGCAGGCAGTCGAACAAAACAGACAGGCAGGCAGGCTGGGAGACAGGCAGTCAGACAGACAGGCAGGCAGTCAGGAAGACAGGCAGTCAAACAGACAGGCAGGCAGGCAGCTCACCTACTATACAGATGTCTATACCAGGAGAGGAGGGGAGGAGAGGAGCACATGAGAGGAGAGGAGGAGAAGAAGTAGGAGAGAAGGGAGGAGAGGAGAAGGGAGGAGAGGAGAGGAGAAGAGGAGGAGATCCCTCCATCTGGTCAGTGACCTGGGAGTTACAATCAGACTGTAACACCACATCTGGTTTGACTTCCAACGGAAAAAGAGGAAGAAAAAACCTGCTGGAGGGATCTGTTGTGTTCCCCTGCCCTTCCCACGTCAGACAGACCTGACAGTACAGGGGAGGTGATGTTGAGATGTTGTGTTGGGATGTTCTCAGATGCAGAGTTAGGGTTAGCCTTGGCCAGCCAGGTCGCTCAAGATTCACTTCGAAACTGGACGTCCGTCCATGTCCCGGCTTGGGTTTTGCTAGGGCGTTGTGGACGGGAATGGTGGATGGTCATAAACGGCAAGCTCCGGCTCCGAGGGTCTGTGTTCAATTCCAGTGGTAGACTTAACCTTTAACTTAACCATTCGGAATTAATGCCTAAACTTAACCCTATCCCAAACCTACCTTAACCCTTAAGTTAACCATTCGGAATGAATGAAGGAGCTGCAGCAGGTGGAGTAACCCAGGGTGTCAAAAACACCTTGTCATTTGAAGTTTGGAGCAACTTCGAAATTTGACGTTTAGAGAAACGTGGATAAACATCGGTAACCCAAAGTGATGTGAAGAGAATTTCTGTATACCATCAAGAGATCTGGGGATAAAAACAGAGATAGACTCTAAGAGAAGATGCAGGGAGGGAGACCTATACCCCAGCCATATACTGTACCCCTCCCCAGCCATATACCCCTCCCCAGCCATATATGTTGTTTTTATCGCACTGCTTTGCTTTATCTTGGCCAGGTCGCAGTTGTAAATGAGAACTTGTTCTCAACTGGTTTACCTGGTTAAATAAAGGTGAAATAAAAATAAATAAAATAAAATAGAGGAAGGGCAGCTGAACCCTGCACTCTGGGCTGACTGCTTCAGGGTCTGGGTGTCTGGTCTGTCTGGTCCCCTTTACACTCCAAACACACTCCACCTGACCAACACACACCCCTTTACACTCCAAACACACTCCACCTGACCAACACACACCCCTTTACACTCCAAACACACTCCACCTGACCAACACACACCCCTTTACACTCCAAACACACTACACCTGACCAACACACACCCCTTTACACTCCAAACACACTCCACCTGACCAACACACACCCCTTTACACTCCAAACACACTCCACCTGACCAACACACACCCCTTTACACTCCAAACATACACTTCACAAGCACATGCATCCACATCCCCCTCTGCCCAGCACACACATACACACTAAACCCCTACATACACACCCTCACTAACACGTACAGTACCCCCACAACCTCACCCCGCCCCCAAACCTCAACCCCCTACACACCCCTCACCCCACCCCCAAACCTCAACCCCCTACACACCCCTCACCCCACCCCCAAACCTCAACCCCTTCACCAGACACATACCATAGCCAGCAGGGTGTGTGTGGAGAGGGTGAGTGTGGAGAGGGTGTGTGTAGACTTGGCAGCAGCGTGTTTTCTACTCTCCAAGCCGGGTTTGATGTGTAATAACATCACCGCCGAACACAAATTGCTGTATAAAAGTAAGACATGCTTCTACCTTGTAAAAAATAACAGCAATAAGAAAACAAAATGTCTAGTCACGCATCTTGGGCAGGTTAGAGAGGGAACACCGCTCTGATGACCCTGGGGTTCTGGCATGGAGAACAGAGAGGGAGAGAGAGAGGAAGAGAGAGGGCGCGAGGTAGGGAGAGAGGGTGTGTGTGTGTGTGTGTGTGTGTGTGTGTGTGTGTGTGTGTGTGTGTGTGTGTGTGTGTGTGCGTGCGTGCGTGCGTGCGTGCGTGCGTGCGTGCGTGCGTGTGTGTGTGCATGTGTGTGTGTAAGAGAGTTAGGGCCCCTCCCGTGAGCTCTTTCCTAGAGAAACACATTTAGAGAGAAGTATAAAATCAGACTGCATGCTGGGTAGAGAACACAGGGCCGTGGTGGTTGCCATAGTTGCCAGCTGCCCTGTTGGAGACACATTAAAGGGGCTGCTAATGTTTAAGGAACTGTCAGAAACAAGATTACATTTACTGGATTACCGTTATTAGCTGCAGCATGAAACAGTTTTTGGCAACCCGAAATTAAACGGCAGATAAACCCTGTTGTTTACATTAGGGGTTGGGGAATAATATAAATGTTTTAAAGTTATTACATGAATCACCAGAGAGAGAGAGAGAGAGGTGAGAGGAGAGGGCAGCACTGTGATGTTTATAATAACACACAAATATACACAGGAGGCGTGCACACACACACACTCACAATCAACTCACACAAGCGGACACACACACACACACAGACAGATGTCTGGTGGTTATTTATTCTGTCCGTTGGCAGGTATTGGAGCTGGAGGAAGAGAAGCTTGAGGCACGTACACAGAGAGACTGTCAATTAATCATTATTGATTGATGTTACCCAGTAGGTTGATGTTGGCAGGTTGGTGAAATGGTCCTATTCATCACAGACAGACAATGTGAGTCAGTGTGATAATAAGAAGCCTGGTTCAGTTGACTCACAGGCCCAGAGAGAGAGACCAGAGATGGGCTGATCACTGATCACAGGCCCAGAGAGAGAGACCAGAGATGGGCTGATCACTGATCACAGGCCCAGAGAGAGAGACCAGAGCTGGGCTGATCACTGATCACAGCTGGCCTGCTGTGTCCTCTGTTGGCCTACAACACCTTTCATTCCCACTACAACTCAAATCCCCCTCTCCCGTCTCTGTTTATCTGTGTAGTGTGTGTGTGTGTAGTGTGTGTGTGTGTGTGTGTGTGTGTGTGTGTAGTGTGTGTGTGTGTGTGTGTGTGTGTGGTGTGTGTGTGTGTGTGTGTGTGTGTGTGTGTGTGTGTGTGTGTGTGTGTGTGTGTGTGTAGTGTGTGTGTAGTGTGTGTGTGTGTGTGTGTGTGTGTGTGTGTGTTTCCACCCTAGCTGGAACTGTAACAGGAAGAGAGTCACTCCCCAGTGGTCCTGTTGATAGAAACCCAACACAATTATAAAGGCGCTGACAGACCCTTCACACACACACACACACACACAGAGATGGGCAGTATTTATGTATTTAAAATACGTATTTAAATTACTTTTGAGTATTTTGTAATTTGTATTTCACTGGCCTGAACTACAGTCCACTGTATTTTGTAACAAGATACTTTAGAGAGCTGTATTTTGTATTTTCAAAATATACAAATACTTTTCAACAGTCCCGATAGAAAATGATAAAAGGGCTATTTCTTCTAAAATAAGTTGAAATTGAAAAAACATTTGGTGTTCACATATGTATTTGTTCAATTTCTAACTGCACAAGACATCTGACTGAAATAGTCTGTCTATTATTTATTTTCTGTTATTTTGCCTATACATTTTTTAAATAAAACAACAGTATTTCGCATTTTATTTTCATACATTCTTTAGGGTATTTTATAACAAGATACATTTTGCTGTATCTTTGCCCATCTGAAGTCATTCGATAAAAAATATAAAAAATAAAGTGGTCTTGTTTGGGGGTGTAGCTTATTAGAATAATAATACCCATGCTTTGCAAGTGGTCATATTCACATTTACATTTTTGGTCATTTGGCATCCAGAGCGATTTACAGTCAGTGCATTCAACTAAAGTAGATAAACAACCACATATCAGAGTCATAGCAAGTCAAATGTATTTTTGTTACCGTTACTAAGAATGTTGTTGAGGTTATTGTTGTATTTTATTTTGATACATTAGTCTTTAGGGTATTTTGTAATTTTTGCCCATCTCTGCACACACACACTGGATATTGTGACAAAGGAGCCCTATTTCCCAGTAACAGCGTGCTGACACATCCCCCCCTGCTCTCCTCTCTATGGTGTTGGATCCACTAGGTTATATTATGAATATTATGCTCCAACTGACTCCATGGTCCAGAATAATGGGATAAATCAACTAGAGTGGCAGCCAACACTGTTTAAAAATACTAATGAAATATATTTAAACCTGATCCACGGGGTTGACTCCACTCTAATCTGAAACGGCCTCCCAGCGTTATCACGCAATGTTAGTAAAAAACACTCCAATAGATCCACATTCATAGTTCATACCTCAGTGAGTCAGTCCCTCACCAACTGCCAAGGCTGCTTTTTTCTCTGTGTACCCCAGAGGCTGGCCTGTTGAAATCCCTTTAAACAAATTATTCGACCCCATCAAAATGCTGAAAACCTCTGGTCATGGTTCAGACCCATTTCTCAGTGTGGGATTGCAACTGGGTCAATGTGTGTGTGTGTGTGTATGACTCCCCCCTCCCTTCCTACATAAATTAATGGTTCTCATGCTTGCCCCTTTGATTTGTGATGCACGTTTTTTATGGCTATTTCTATGATGATAACGTAAGATAGTTATCTGTAAGTCATAGGTATCTGTGAGTCAAATGTAATTAATTGAAAAGCCTAGAAATCTTACAGATCTAAACTTCTTTCTGAATTGTAGCTGGACCAAGGTTATCTTCATAAATTCGCTCTGGCTATCTACTCAGATTTTAGAGCACTCTCGCCTGTGTGCCAGAGCGCAGAATAACTCATGCATTTGCGAACGCTCAATACCGGTTGAATATGGCCGGTGTCAGTAAACGTCTGCAAAATAGCGCAATTAAATTGTTGCCAGCAGCACAGTTACAATCACTAACGCTCTGGATAACATGAAAACAGCCTAGGGCGAGTAAAATGGTCAGAGTGAGGTATTCTCTCATTTGTGTCTGGAAGTAGCTAGCAAGCTAGCCAACGTTAGCCAGTAAACTTGGGTTCTTGACTGCCGTTTTGAGGTCAGAACTCTCGGATCAACCCTACTCCTCCGCCAGAGCGTCCAGTTTGCGCTCTGAACGCTCCCAGAGAAAACGCTCTGAATTTAAGAACGCCCAGAGCGCATCCTGTCACTCCAGATTGAATTTACGAACACGCCCTAAATGTGATGTGACAGCGTCATCTTCGGATAGAAGAGCGAACTACAATACTAGAAAGAATCCTGCAGTACTGTGCTGAAACCAACCGGCGTAGCGTTTGGTGGCGCTGTAGAGCTGCGGTTTGTTTGTTGTTTCCGAAGACCCGTCAAGATGTCTGACATGGAAGATGATTTCATGTGCGATGATGAAGAAGATTATGATCTGGTAAGCGTAAGTTTACATAATACGTTTCTATTTCCTTGTTTTTTAAAATGTCTAATCAGAGCTGCTTCCTTAGCTAGTATATTTGCATTAGCTAGATCAGAGCAGAGGAGGTAGCTAGCTAGTTAGCTAAACTACCTCGATAGATAGCTAGTTCAGCTAACGTTAGCATAAAGGCGAGGCTAGCTAGCAAAGTTGCTGCTAGTGCTAGCTAAACTCAGCTGCTTGGCATGGGGGAAACTGAGTTTATATATATATATATATATATATATATATATAGTATACTGAGTTAGCTATGCTAGTCAATTTTTTGTAACATGTTATCGTAGCTAGCCACGAACATACAAGCGTTTAGTTAACCAGCTAGCTAGGTGTAGATAACTATCCTTTAACCGAGCATGCGCCGATGCTGGTTAGCTAAAACAGCTTGCTACTTAGCCTCATTAGTAAACAACTATGGCAAGCCGTTAGCCCAATCATAACATCTCTGTCACCTTATCAATCTGAGTTGTATTAGCTCATAGCCAGCTAATTTATGTCCTGAGTTTATGTCTCAACCCAGGAATATTCCGAGGACAGTAACTCAGAGCCAAACGTCGACTTGGAGAACCAGTACTACAACTCCAAAGCACTGAAGGAGGATGAACCCAAAGCAGCTCTCAGCAGCTTCCAGAAGGTGGGTACTGGCTACTCACTCCACTCACTCACTCACATATTGATGAATGTATGATAATAATAATAATAATATGCCATTTAGCAGACGCTTTTATCCAAAGCGACTTACAGTCGTGCGTGCATACATTTTTTTTGTGTATGATATAATGTATACTCTCCATTGGCAGGTATTGGAGCTGGAGGGAGAGAAGGGAGAATGGGGGTTCAAAGCCCTAAAACAGATGATCAAAATCAACTTCAAGCTGGTAAGAAATTAAATGTGCTGTAGCGTTATCTCAATGTCAACTCTCTGTCTCTAAGTCCATATGATTAGTGCTTGTGAGTTTTTTTCTTTTCTTTACGGCATACTGTCATTCCCACTACAACTTAACTCGATGCCCTATCTCCTGGTAAACTGTGTGTGTCCTGCAGACCAACTTCCCAGAGATGATGTCTCGGTACAAGCAGCTGTTGACGTACATCAGGAGCGCTGTGACCAGAAACTACTCAGAGAAATCCATCAACTCCATCTTAGACTACATCTCCACCTCCAAACAGGTATAGACACAATACCTGGAACTAGAACAAAGCTCAGAACTTTATTTTGGCTCAAATCTCAAGTTATGTGAACTGTTTGTTCTTGATGACTGGGGTGTTAAATGTGGGCTGTGGTTCATGTTCTAGATGACTGAGGTGTTAATGTGGGCTGTGGTTCATGTTCTAGATGACTGGGGTGTTAATGTGGGCTGTGGTTCCATGTTCTAGATGACTGGGGTGTTAATGTGGGCTGTGGTTCATGTTCTAGATGACTGGGGTGTTAATGTGGGCTGTGGTTCATGTTCTAGATGACTGGGGTGTTAATGTGGGCTGTGGTTCATGTTCTAGATGACTGGGGTGTTAATGTGGGCTGTGGTTCATGTTCTAGATGACTGGGGTGTTAATGTGGGCTGTGGTTCATGTTCTTGATGACTGGGGTGTTAATGTGGGCTGTGGTTCATGTTCTAGATGACTGGGGTGTTAATGTGGGCTGTGGTTCATGTTCTAGATGACTGGGGTGTTAATGTGGGCTGTGGTTCCATGTTCTAGATGACTGGGGTGTTAATGTGGGCTGTGGTTCATGTTCTAGATGACTGGGGTGTTAATGTGGGCTGTGGTTCATGTTCTAGATGACTGGGGTGTTAATGTGGGCTGTGGTTCCATGTTCTAGATGACTGGGGTGTTAATGTGGGCTGTGGTTCATGTTCTAGATGACTGGGGTGTTAATGTGGGCTGTGGTTCATGTTCTAGATGACTGAGGTGTTAATGTGGGCTGTGGTTCATGTTCTAGATGACTGGGGTGTTAATGTGGGCTGTGGTTCATGTTCTAGATGACTGGGGTGTTAATGTGGGCTGTGGTTCATGTTCTAGATGACTGGGGTGTTAATGTGGGCTGTGGTTCCATGTTCTAGATGACTGGGGTGTTAATGTGGGCTGTGGTTCATGTTCTAGATGACTGGGGTGTTAATGTGGGCTGTGGTTCCATGTTCTAGATGACTGGGGTGTTAATGTGGGCTGTGGTTCATGTTCTAGATGACTGGGGTGTTAATGTGGGCTGTGGTTCATGTTCTAGATGACTGAGGTGTTAATGTGGGCTGTGGTTCATGTTCTAGATGACTGGGGTGTTAATGTGGGCTGTGGTTCATGTTCTAGATGACTGAGGTGTTAATGTGGGCTGTGGTTCATGTTCTAGATGACTGGGGTGTTAATGTGGGCTGTGGTTCATGTTCTAGATGACTGAGGTGTTAATGTGGGCTGTGGTTCATGTTCTAGATGACTGGGGTGTTAATGTGGGCTGTGGTTCATGTTCTAGATGACTGAGGTGTTAATGTGGGCTGTGGTTCCATGTTCTAGATGACTGAGGTGTTAAATGTGGGTTGTGGTTGGTTGTTTTATGTGTCACAGATGGACCTGCTGCAGGAGTTTTATGAAACGACTCTGGACGCTCTGAAAGACGCCAAGAACGACAGACTCTGGTTCAAAACCAACACAAAGGTAGGGTGTGTCCCATTAATATTACCTTTTTCCTAAAGTGTGCACTCGGTCACTACTTACAATAAAAACCTAAAAGCAGTGGATTGGTGGAGGCATGGACTAGTAATTTCTCTCAAATTATTGAAGTGAACAAGTGCACACTTTGGGAGAAAGGGGAGATAATTGGGACATATGCATGTAGTACACAATGTTTCTGTTTATTTCTATGGGTAGGACAATATCTGACCTGTCAGTTTCAGACCTCTGTGTTTGGGAGTTTTTACCTCTGCAATGCCCTAGACTCGTAGCCAGATCTGTTTGTGTTAAATTATTTGCCAAACAACATCGTAAAGCCCTTTTTTAGTGATAGCACAAACATATAAGTTGTTGTTTTGTCTCTCAGCCTGTTTTAACTGAAGTCCTCTTGTTGTCTCTCAGCCTGTTTTAACTGAAGTCCTCTTGTTGTCTCTCAGCCTGTTTTAACTGAAGTCCTCTTGTTGTCTCTCAGCCTGTTTTAACTGAAGTCCTCTTGTTGTCTCTCAGCCTGTTTTAACTGAAGTCCTCTTGTTGTCTCTCAGCCTGTTTTAACTGAAGTCCTCTTGTTGTCTCTCAGCCTGTTTTAACTGAAGTCCTCTTGTTGTCTCTCAGCCTGTTTTAACTGAAGTCCTCTTGTTGTCTCTCAGCCTGTTTTAACTGGTCCTGTTGTTGTGTTTCAGCTGGGCAAGCTGTACCTGGAGAGGGAGGAGTTTGGGAAGTTACAGAAGATCCTCAGACAGCTGCACCAGTCCTGTCAGGTACAGTAAGACAGGTGGTAGTCTGAGACAACGTTTAGTCTGATGGGGTTTACACAGCCATCTGAGGTTAGGAGTGATCCACAGTAGCCAACTTCCAAGTTCCCAATATGGCTGCTAGCAGTATTTTTTGTTGTTGTTGTATACTAGTATGATCTGTTATGTTGTATATCTATCTGCACTGCAGACAGATTATGTTAGAGATCTATGGTCTGTTATGTGTATATCTGATCTGTTATGCTCTATATCTACGTGCACTGCAGACAGACGATGTTGAAGATCTGTGGTCTGTTATGTGTATATGATCTGTAATGTTGTATATCTATGTCTCTCTGTAGACAGATGACGGGGAGGACGACCTAAAGAAAGGCACCCAGCTCCTGGAGATCTATGCTCTGGAGATCCAGATGTACACAACCCAGAAGAACAACAAGAAGCTGAAGGCCCTGTATGAACAGTCCCTGCACATCAAGTCTGCTATCCCTCACCCACTCATCATGGGAGTCATCAGGGGTGAGTGTTACCACCGTAGAATTAGGAACCCCTGAAGGCAGGATAGCTGTCAACAGTATCTATTACATGTATTGCATCGGAGCCACACACACAGTGGTACACATTGAATAAATAGAAAATGACCATAGAAATAGAATCCTCCTTAGAATAGTAATTCTATAGTTAGGACTTGTAAACTGACCTGTAGGGAGTCTCAGGGAGATTTGCCACTATCGAGGCGAGACCCTGAAAGAGTCACAGACAAGTACTGTACCTTTTTACAATTGGAGGATAAAATCGCTAATATGGTAAAAAGGTGTGTGTGTGTCACTGCGTGTGTTTATGTGATGTAGTAACAGGCCTGTTCTTGTTTGGTCCCCTTCCCCAGAGTGTGGGGGTAAGATGCACCTGAGAGAGGGGGAGTTTGAGAAGGCCCACACAGACTTCTTTGAGGCGTTTAAGAACTACGATGAGTCAGGCAGCCCCAGGAGAACCACCTGTCTGAAGTACCTGGTGCTGGCCAACATGCTCATGAAGTCTGGAATCAACCCATTCGACTCACAGGAGGTACAACCCTCATTCAGTCAGTTCAGTTTAGTTAAGTCCAGTTGAATTCCATTTTATTTATCCCCTTAGAGCAATTACTAACATTATCACTGACATTATGGGAAAAATATCTGCATCTGATTTATATTGGAAAATATTACTAATCAGATTCAGGGCAAGTCTATTTTTATGATTATCCGATATTGTTATATTTATACATTGTTTATTTCACAACTCCATAGCAACACGTGGTGGTTGCATCACGCACCTTTATATTGTTGGCGGCAACAACATTGCATTAATGGTATTCAAATCACCTGCAGCAAACACTGCTTGATAAAGTGTTGTATTACAGTGGCTGTTCTTATTGTGTTTTTCTGTGACAGGCCAAACCTTATAAAAACGACCCAGAGATCTTGGCCATGACAAATCTAGTAAGGTAAGAACACGTGTGCTTCTGGGTCATCCATGGTGGTGTTGGTGATATTTTAGGGTAGAAAGCCATGGCATCAGTTAAACGATATCTTCACTATTTACAACCTATTTCCACTTATTTGTGTAGTGTTGTCAGTCGACCCAAACTGTTATTGTTTTACATCACATACAGTGGGGAGAACAAGTATTTGATACACTGCCGATTTTGCAGGTTTTCCTACTTACAAAGCATGTAGAGGTCTGTCATTTTTATCATAGGTACACTTCAACTGTGAGAGACGGAATCTAAAACAAAAATCCAGAAAATCACATTGTATGATTTTTAAGTAATTAATTTGCATTTTATTGCATGACATAAGTATTTGATACATCAGAAAAGCAGAACTTAATATTTGGTACAGAAACCTTTGTTTGCAATTACAGAGATCATACATTTCCTGTAGGTCTTGACCAGGTTTGCACACACTGCAGCAGGGATTTTGGCCCACTCCTCCATACAGACCTTCTCCAGATCCTTCAGGTTTCGGGGCTGTCGCTGGGCAATACGGACTTTCAGCTCCCTCCAAAGATTTTCTATTGGGTTCAGGTCTGGAGACTGGCTAGGCCACTCCAGGACCTTGAGATGCTTCTTACGGAGCCACTCCTTAGTTGCCCTGGCTGTATGTTTCGGGTCGTTGTCATGCTGGAAGACCCAGCCACGACCCATCTTCAATGCTCTTACTGAGGGAAGGAGGTTGTTGGCCAAGATCTCGCGATACATGGCCCCATCCATCCTCCCCTCAATACGGTGCAGTCGTCCTGTCCCCTTTGCAGAAAAGCATCCCCAAAGAATGATGTTTCCACCTCCATGCTTCACGGTTGGGATGGTGTTCTTGGGGTTGTACTCATCCTTCTTCTTCCTCCAAACACGGCGAGTGGAGATTAGACCAAAAAGCTCTATTTTTGTCTTTTCAGACCACATGACCTTCTCCCATTCCTTCTCTGGATCATCCAGATGGTCATTGGCAAACTTCAGACGGGCCTGGACATGCGCTGGCTTGAGCAGGGGGACCTTGCGTGCGCTGCAGGATTTTAATCCATGACAGCGTAGTGTGTTACTAATGGTTTTCTTTGAGACTGTGGTCCCAGCTCTCTTCAGGTCATTGACCAGGTCCTGCCGTGTAGTTCTGGGCTGATCCCTCACCTTCCTCATGATCATTGATGCCCCACGAGGTGAGATCTTGCATGGAGCCCCAGACCGAGGGTGATTGACCGTCATCTTGAACTTCTTCCATTTTCTAATAATTGCGCCAACAGTTGTTGCCTTCTCACCAAGCTGCTTGCCTATTGTCCTGTAGCCCATCCCAGCCTTGTGCAGGTCTACAATTGTATCCCTGATGTCCTTACACAGCTCTCTGGTCTTGGCCATTGTGGAGAGGTTGGAGTCTGTTTGATTGAGTAATAATAATATGCCATTTAGCAGACGCTTTTATCCAAAGCGACTGAGTGTGTGGACAGGTGTCTTTTATACAGGTAATGAGTTCAAACAGGTGCAGTTAATACAGGTAATGAGTGGAGAACAGGAGGGCTTCTTAAAGAAAAACTAACAGGTCTGTGAGAGCCGGAATTCTTACTGGTTGGTAGGTGATCAAATACTTATGTCATGCAATAAAATGCAAATTAATTACTTAAAAATCATACAATGTGATTTTCTGGATTTTTGTTTTAGATTCCGTCTCTCACAGTTGAAGTGTACCTATGATAAAAATTACAGACCTCTACATGCTTTGTAAGTAGGAAAATCTGCAAAATCGGCAGTGTATCAAATACTTGTTCTCCCCACTGTATAAGTGGTTAATAGATAGAGGTGTAACATAGTGAAGATATCCTTTAACCATGGGTTCAGCTGTGTGGTGTCTCTTCAACCTAATTTATGGTCAATCTGGCATCCATGACACAGAGGGTCTGCTCTACGATTATGATGCAATTGCAGAAGTAAATGGAAGTGTGCATAGGCTGTGGCTCCGTACACCTCTCAAAATGTGAAACAACGCAGAGGCCTCCGTGAGCTCGGTGTTTGACTCACAAGCGATGACTGGTTGATAGGTGAGTTGGGGCAGTTGTTTCTGGTATCTCTGCTCTGAACAGCGTGAGAAGCATAAATGCCCTACCGTTCACGGGCTCCGCATTCGTTAACACAGCGGATGCCGGATTGAATGGCATCGACCATAAAAAGCACCTTCGAGGCCATTTGCTCTTTAGCTCTGGTCTCCTCCCTTATTCTATTCACACTCTCTTAGGTCATAAAACAGGCGGTGGCTAAAATAGGACTCCAACTGTTTCCTTCCATGCATTTGAACTTTGTTGTTATGTAAACAGACAATTTTAAACACACCCAGAACTGTAGAAAAGAATAGATTGTTGATGTTGAAAAGGCTAATATTTAGAAATGTGTTTTAGTGGGATAGTGGAGCTGTGGTGGTGTTGTGGTTGGATGAAGACAATATATGGATGTATGGATTATTATATCATGATTTTATGGATTATTATATCATTATTCTATGGATCATTGTCATTATTCTATGGATTATTATATCATGATTCTATGGATTATTATATCATGATTCTATGGATTATTATATCATTATTTTATGGATTATTATATCATGATTTTATGGATCATTGTCATTATTCTATGGATTATTATATCATTATTCTATGGATTATTATATCATTATTTTATGGATTATTATATCATTATTCTAACCCAGTGACTGTTCTACTGTTGTGTGTCTGCTCCCAGCTCCTATCAGAATAATGACATCACAGAGTTTGAGAAGATACTGAAAACCAACCATAGTAGTATCATGGACGACCCCTTCATCAGAGAACACATCGAGGGTAAGTAGTGTTTGTGTGTGCATGTGTGTGCTTGTATATAAACTCAGCAAAAAAAGAAATGTCCTCTCACTGTCAACTGCGTTTATTTTCAGCAAACCTAACATGTGTAAATATTTGTATGAACATAACAACATTCAACAACTGCGACATAAACAGAACAAGTTCCACAGACATGTGACTAACAGAAATGGAATAATGTGTCCCTGAACAAAGGGGGGGTCAAAATCAAAAGTAACAGTCAGTATCTGGTGTGGCCACCAGCTGCATTAAGTACTGCAGTGCATCTCCTCCTCATGGACTGCACCAGATTTTCCAGTTCTTGCTGTGAGATGTTACCCCACTCTTCCACCAAGGCACCTGCAAGTTCCCAGACATTTCTGGGGGGAATGCCCTAGCCCTCACCCTCCGATCCAACAGGTCCCAGACGTGCTCAATGGGATTGAGATCCGGGCTCTTCGCTTGCCATGGCAGAACACTGACATTCCTGTCTTGCAGGAAATCACGCACAGAACGAGCAGTATGGCTGGTGGCATTGTCATGCTGGAGGGTCATGTCAGGATGAGCCTGCAGGAAGGGTACCACATGAGGGAGGAGGATGTCTTCCCTGTAACGCACAGCGTTGAGATTGCCTGCAATGACAAGCTCAGTCCGATGATGCTATGACACACTGCCCCAGACCATGACAGACCCTCCACCTCCAAATCGATCTCGCTCCAGAGTACAGGCCTCGGTGTAACGCTCATTCCTTCGACGATAAACGCAAATCCGACCATCACCCCTGGTGAGACAAAACTGCGACTCGTCAGTGAAGAGCACTTTTTGCCAGTCCTGTCTGGTCCAGCGACGGTGGGTTTGTGCCCATAGGCGACGTTGTTGCCGGTGATGTCTGGTGAGGACCTGCCTTACAACAGGCCTACAAGCCCTCAGTCCAGCCTCTCTCAGCCTATTGTGGACAGTCTGAGCACTGATGGAGGGATTGTGCGTTCCTTGTGTAACTCGGGCAGTTGTTGTTGCCATCCTGTACCTGTCCCGCAGGTGTGATGTTCGGATGTACCGATCCTGTGCAGGTGTTGTTACACGTGGTCTGCCACTGCGAGGACGATCAGCTGTCAGTCCTGTTTCCCTGTAGCGCTGTCTTAGGCGTCTCACAGTACGGACATTGCAATTTTATTGCTCTGGCCACATCAGCAGTCCTCATGCCTCCTTGGAGCATGCCTAAGGCACGTTCACGCAGATGAGCAGGGACCCTGGGCATCTTTCTTTTGGTGTTTTTCAGAGTCAGTAGAAAGGCCTCTTTAGTGTCCTAAGTTTTCATAACTGTGACCTTAATTGCCTACCGTCTGTAAGCTGTTAGTGTCTTAACGACCGTTCCACAGGTGCATGTTCATTAATTGTTTATGGTTCATTGAACAAGCATGGGAAACAGTGTTTAAACCCTTTACAATGAAGATCTGTGAAGTTATGCGTGTGTGGGCTTTCTCATATCTGTTGATGAACGAGACATGGAAGTGTGGCATTGAAGACGAGGTTTCAACAAACTTGAGACAAAATGTACCAGTAGCTGCATATTGAGATGGTGTGTGTGTTCTGGTAGATGGTGTGTGTGTTCTGGTAGATGGTGTGTGTGTTCTGGTAGATGTTCTGGTAGATGGTGTGTGTGTTCTGGTAGATGGTGTGTGTGTTCTGGTAGATGGTGTGTGTGTTCTGGTAGATGGTGTGTGTGTTCTGGTAGATGTGTGTGTTCTGGTAGATGGTGTGTGTGTTCTGGTAGATGTTCTGGTAGATGGTGTGTGTGTTCTGGTAGATGTTCTGGTAGATGGTGTGTGTGTTCTGGTAGATGGTGTGTGTGTTCTGGTAGATGTGTGTGTGTGTGTTCTGGTAGATGGTGTGTGTGTTCTGGTAGATGTGTGTGTGTGTGTTCTGGTAGATGTGTGTGTGTGTTCTGGTAGATGTGTGTGTCTGAAGAGACTTTGATCAGTGCTGTGTTGTCTTATTTTCCAGAGCTGCTGCGGAACATCAGAACCCAGGTCCTTATCGCGCTCATCAAACCTTACACGAGAATACACATCCCATTCATCTCTAAGGTAAGTCTGAGGACAGCACTGGCTTCTGGACTAACTAGCCTGGTCCCAGATCTGTTTGTGCTGTTTTGCCAACTCCCATGGTCATTGGCGTGATGAATTTTACAATAAGAGTTGGTAAGACAGCACAAACAGATCTGAGACCAGGCTAGAGTTAATCATTGACTTCACTGTGTGTATTGATAATGTATCCGATAATGAACTTTGCTGAGTAGATTGATAATGTATTTAGTAGGTAATTGATGTTGCTGTTTGAATTGATTGTAGTGTAACACCCTGTGTTCTGTCTTCTCTGCCTCAGGAGCTGAACATAGATGTTTGTGACGTGGAGAGTTTGTTGGTGCAGTGCATATTGGACAAGTAAGTTTGTTCTAGACATGCATCTGATGTGTGGCCCAAACTACCATTTAGGAGTGTAGAGGAAGAAAATAATACTTTATGATCTGTTAGGAAATGTCCTTTGCATCAAACAGGCAATTTTGGACCATTCCTCTTTACAAAACAGTTTCAGTTCAGCAATATTCTTGGTACGTCTGGTGTGAACCGCTCTCTTGAGGTCATGCCACAGCATCTCAATCGGGTTGAGGTCAGGACTCTGACTGGGCCACTCCAGAAGGCGTATTTTCTTCTGTTGAAGCCATTCTGTTGTTGATTTACTTCTGTGTTTTGGGTCGTTGTCCTGTTGCATCACCCAACTTCTGTTGAGCTTCAATTGGCGGACATATAGCCTTACATTCTCCTGCAAAATGTCTTGATAAACTTGGGAATTAAATGTTTCGGCGATGATAGCAAGCTGTCCAGGTCCTGAGGCAGCAAAGCAGCCCCAAACCATGATGCTCCCTCCACCATACTTTACAGTTGAGATGAGGTTTTGATGTTGGTGTGCTGTGCTGTGCTGGGCCTTTTTTTCTCCACACATAGTGTTGTGTGTTCCTTCCAAACAACTCAACTTTAGTTTAATCTGTCCACAGAATATTTTGCCAGTAGCACTGTGGAACATCCAGGTGCTCTTTTGCGAACTTCAGATGTGCAGCAATGTTTTTTTTGGACAGCAGTGGCTTTTTAATGCATTCAATAAATTATTATTACAGTCTTACCGTTGTCATTGTAGGAGTGGACACATTGTTTGCAGAGCGCACAACCTAGGCTACACTAAAAAAGTTTAGGTTTATTTCCATTCTATTTACGAGTTATTCATTTTCTTTTGTTTGGAGCGCTCCTGTCAATCTTGAGTAAGGAGACGCACAGAAGCAGGCCTAGGATACCTGGCCTGAGCGCAAATGTAGGCTTATAAATGTGCCCATTTGGGGATCTGATTAGTATTTCTGATTGTCTTAACTCACCATCACTGTGGAGCTCAAAGTAATTTTTTCTTCGCCTTAAACAGCAAGTAAACAAAGCCTGTTTTTACATCCATTGAGAATGAAAATAGTTCCTCAACGTAGCCTATTTAAAAAATATTTCCAGCTCTCTCCCTTTCAAGTACCACTCGGCATGAAAGGGGGAAAAAATGTCATGCTCTGATCCAGTGGAAACGTCATAAAAAAAGGCCTACCTGATTACTTCTTATGTGATTTTATAGGATATTTCTTTTTATCAGGATATTTTCTACCTGCAGGCTGCAGTGTTTTTATTTATAGGCTTTATGTAGGCTATTTTTACATAGTTGGCAATGGCAATAGAAGTTACTTTTTCATTTGGATAGAACATTGATTTTGAGATATGAAGACTTTATTATAAATGGAATTAAACTGTTCCACGAAATGTGCATCTGAAAATCATAACTGGCACGCAGATCAGTAGAAATGGTACGATAACTTGCCACTTCAAATGGAAAAGGTTGCCGACCGTTGGTGTAACCTATTACCGGCATTTTCAGGAGCCTGACGGCAGAAGCTGTGAAGGCCAGCAGCAGCGGGAAGAGGAGGGTCTGGTTGGGAACATGTTTTTTTCTTCTGGTTAGGCTATATTGATCTCTGGCTCCCTCATTTTACATTTACATTTTAGTAATTTAGCAGACGCTCTTATCCAGAGCGACTTACAGGAGCAATTAGGGTTAAGTGCCTTGCTCAAGGGCACATCGACAGATTTTTCACCTAGTCGGCTCAGGATTAGAACCAGCGACCTTTCGGTTACTGCCACAACGCTCTTAACCACTAAGCTACCTGCCGCCCTCCTTTGGTAATTTGTGTCTTCATTTTTAATCGCAGTGCTTTAAGCTTCAGACATTTTCAAGCATTTTGCTACAGCTGGCCATGCTTTCCATCTGGCTACCACTAACCCGGCCACCAACTCTGCACCCTCTGCTGCAACTTGCCCATGCCCCCCCCGCTTCTCCTTCACACAAATTCAGACAGCTGATGTTTTGAAAGCGCTGCAAAATCTGGACCCCTACAAATCAGCTGGGCTAGACAATCTGGACCCTTTCTTTCTAAAACTAGCCGCCGAAATTGTCGCAACCCCTATTACTAGTCTGTTCAACCTCTCTTTCATAACGTCTGAGATCCCCAGAGATTGGAAAGCTGCCGCGGTCATCCCCCTCTTCAAAGGGGGTGACACTCTAGATCCAAACTGCTACAGACCTATATCCATCCTGCCCTGCCTTTCGAAAGTATTCGAAAGCCAAGTTAACAAACAGATCATCGACCATTTCGAATACCACCGTACCTTCTCCGCTATGCAATCCGGTTTCCGAGCTGGTCACGGGTGCACTTCAGCCACGCTCAAGGTCCTAAACGATATTATAACCGCGATTGATAATAGACAGTACTGTGCAGCCGTCTTCATCGACCTGGCCAAGGCTTTCGACTCTGTCAACCACCGCATTCTTATTGGCAGACTAAATAGCCTTGGTTTCTCAAATGACTGCCTCGCCTGGTTCACCAACTACTTCTCAGATAGAGTTCAGTGTGTCAAATCGGAGGGCCTGTTGTCTGGACCTATGGCAGTCTCTATGGGGGTGCCACAGGGTTCAATTCTTGGGCCGACACTTTTCTCCGTGTATATCAATGATGTCGCTCTTGCTGCTGGTGACTCTCAGATCCACCTCTACGCAGACGACACCATTTTGTATACATCTGGCCCTTCATTGGACACTGTGTTAACAAACCTCCAAACGAGCTTCAATGCCATACAACAATCCTTCAGTAGCCTCCAACTGCTCTTAAACACTAGTCAAACTAAATGCATGCTTTTCAATCGAACGCTGCTGGCACCCGCCCACCCGACTAGAATCACCACTCTCGACGGGTCTGACCTAGAGTATGTGGACAACTACAAATACCTAGGTGTCTGGTTAGACTGTAAACTCAACTTCCAGACTCACATAAAGAATCTCCAATCCAAAGTTAAATCTAGAATCGGCTTCCTATTTCGCAACAAAGCCTCCTTCACTCATGCTGCCAAACATGCCCTTGTAAAACTGACTATCCTACCGATCCTTGACTTCGGCGATGTCATTTACAAAATAGCCTCCAACACTCTACTCAGCAAATTGGATGTAGTCTATCACAGTGCCATCCGTTTTGTCTCCAAAGCCCCATACACTACCCACCACTGTGACCTGTACGCTCTTGTTGGCTGGTCCTCACTACATGTTCGTCGTCAAACCCACTGGCTCCAGGCCATCTATAAATCACTGCTAGGCAAATCCCCGCCTTATCTTAGCTCATTGGTCACCATAGCAGCACCCACCCGTAGTCTGCGCTCCAGCAGGTATATCTCACTGGTCATTCCCAAAGCCAACACCTCCTTTGGCCGCCATTCCTTCCAGTTCTCTGCTGCCAATGACTGGAACGAATTGCAAAAATCTCTGAAGCTGGAGACTCTTATCTCCCTCAATAACTTTAAGCATCAGGTGTCAGAGCACCTTACCGATCACTGCACCTGTACACAGCCCATCTGAAATTAGCCCACCCAACTACCTCATCCCTATATTGTTATTTATTTTGCTCTTTTGCACCCCAGTATCTCTATTTGCACATAATCTCTTGCACATCTAGCATTCCAGTGTTAATACTATTGTAATTATTCTGCACTATAGCCTATTTATTGCCTTACCTCCATAACTTGCTACATTTGCACACACTGTATATATATTTTCTGTTGTATTTCTGACTTTATGTTTTTTACCCCATATGTAACTCTGTGTTGTTTTTATTGCACTACTTTGCTTTATCTTGGCCAGGTCGCAGTTGTAAATGAGAACCTGTTCTCAACTGGCTTACCTGGTTAAATAAAGGTGAAATAAAAAATTCAATAAAAAAATTAAATAAAAACATGCTCAGTAGCATATATATATATATATATATATATATATATATATATATATATATATATATATATATATATATATATATATATATATATATATATATATATATATATATATATATATATATATATATATATATATAGTTGATTTTATTCAAATAAAGGATGTCTATAAATTGAAGAATACACGTTTAAAAATTTCGACCAATCGCTTGGTCGAAAGAACAAACAACTCTTTTTTTTTTGGGGGGGGGGGGGACAGCAAGTATACTCAGTGTATAGTGTACATGATCAACATGGCTGACACAGAGACATCACAAGATGACGCACGAAGCAGAGCATGTTTCTTGTGCATGTGTATTAAGACATGTTTCCTGTACGGGAATAATTACAATTCCTCTTTTCAGTTCCTCATTGTTTCCACATTGCACCCTGAGGAATGCAGGAGGCCAGCATGAGTCTGTCTCCCTCCCTCTCCTCTCTCTCTCTGTTTGTGTTATTCCTCCCTGAGTGCCCTGCTTAGTTTACTGTAGATCTGTAATTGATTACTGGTTTCATTATTTAGTTTAGAAGTAGTGTACACATGCACATCCAGTAACTTGCAGGCTACAAAAAGTAAACTGATGAAAGAAAGAAAGATACCTGCAAACTGTTAATTGTTCCCGCAGTTTTATTGTGCAACATTTGACCCAAAGGGCCTTGTCAGCCAGATGAAGACCTTTGGGTCAAAACGTTGGGCAAATAAAACTTTGGGAGAAATCAACCGTTTGCGGGTATCTATCTATCTTTCTTTCATGGCTTTATTATTTCCCATGCTACTATAGCAGACTGCTGTATATTGGATTGTTTACTGCCCTCAGCCAGATCAGATCTACAGCCAGTCAACTGGAACAATAGATTTACATTTTACACTGCATTCCCATCGTCGTCACAGAGCTCAACAGAAACAGAATATGTAGTGTATGTAGTGGAATGTGGAGGTGGTGGAATGTTTTATCAGACAGCGTAGTGTAGATATGTGATAATTGGTTGTGAGAGTACACACATCAGTGGTTAAGGTGCTGGGTGGAAACCAAACCGGGAAACAAGTTAAACAATGACTGCAACTCAAATGCTACCCACAGTGATTAGTGTCATTTGAACCATAATTGAAGCAAATATTGATATGTTGTTGATCCCATTTTTATATAGAAATGCATTGTTTTATACAATATTGGAAAAACATGCTTAGTCATGTTGCTAGGATGCCAACGTCCATTCTAGTGTTGTAATTATTTCTTTGTTTGAACCATTCTTCTCTGATCACTGTGTTGTGCTGTGGTTCCCTCCCTGTAGCACCATCCAAGGCCGTATCGACCAGGTTAACCAGCTGTTGGAGCTAGACTACCAGAAGAGAGGAGGGGCGCGCTACACTGCCCTAGACAAATGGACTAAACAACTCAACTCTCTCAACCAAGCCATCGTCAGCAAACTCACATGATTCTGACTGACGTGACAACGGACAGCACTGAAAGACAGGAAGGAGAATCTCAATAAATTGTTCCAATGTGTCAGTATAAACCAAACCATCCAGTGCTACTGTGGGTGGATGGGCTGAGCGGAGTGGAGCTACACAGCCGCACAGAGATGTTTTGTGATCTGCCACTGCATTTTCCAGAGAGAGAGAAGAGATACTGCTTTCTAGAAGACATCAGTACTCTCTAAGGGACATCTCAGTTTACTTCAAGCCCCTCGTGTTTGTTTTTCAAAAGACTTTAATAGAATGGTTCTAAGAAATATCACTGTCACCACACCTTTTTAAAAGTGCTTTATCTTTTGGGACAGGCAGTTTGAGTACAATAACACAATGGTTTATTTGTGCATGTTGACTGGCACCTGGTGTTGGGCAAACTTTTTCACAACATGTAGCTGCAGCATTGAACGCATGTTGTGAATAAAAAACAATGTTCTCCATCTGTGTTTACTGTATATGACATTTCAATGTAGGTCTTCTAGATATCGTCTAGTTTTTAGCGCTCATGCTATCTGTATTATTTGTAAATATCTGTATTATTTGGTAGATGCAACAGACTCCAGTTCTTCTGAAATGTTAGTCAATTGTTTGTGTGCAGAAACGTATTTTCAATGGATAGATTCACTGCCATCACTGAAAATGTATGTCATCCATCACATTGCAAGCAGAACAGTAGAGAAGTAGAAATCTGTTTGAATTATAATTAAGTTGATTCGGTGTTGTAGGCTAGACATAGCTGCTCTGCTCTAAAAATATCTACTTCTTGCACAGTAGGCCTATTTATCATTGTCCATCAAATCTTATCAGTGACAGACGCCGAAGGCAAAGATGAACACTTTTTGAGCCTGTGGGCGTTCCGTCTCTTCTGCTGTTCCATTTCTACGTTGACACATTCAGAGCTAGCAAAGCTAGCTAGGCAGCAATAGTTCAACTAGGCAGAGGTAGGAACAGGGTGTGTTTCACACAAATGGCTCAACATTTACAATGAAGAACATTAAATCACCTATATCTTGACGACCACTGCATGCTCAATGACGGTCTGCCGCGGTCTCAGCGATTGACATGGACTCTTGTGACAAGGTAAACGGATTTTCTCTGCGAAGTAATGACGGACCCGATTATGTCTGGTTACATGGTACAACTAGCATTAGTTAGCTAATGGGAATATGAAGCAAGCTAGCTAGGCCCAAAACGTATCTGCAGGAAATCATTTCCCTTTCATGTTTTAGAAGTGTCAGTAATTTTACCCGATGTTTGATTATTGTCAATGATTTGATTTGTCATCTAACTAGATCGCTACGCTAGCTAGGCAAGCGTGCAAGTAAAGACAAGTGAACTAGCTAACTGGTTAACTAGCCAGTTAGCTAAGCAGGTTCTATGCGCTTGTCATTTTTGGATGGACAATCTCACATCTCATCTGTTCTCCCAGATTTGCTGATCTATGAACTAGATATGTTTTAATTGAAGCTAACTATATTGAGTATCTCGTCAAACAAGCTATCTAAATAAAGTAGTTACAATACCTATACTGTCACAATGTTTTGACATTACAATTGCCGTTCATGTCAACATCGGTTGACAAGACCGACTTAGTTAGCTCTCTGGGGGAGCTTTGATGTTTGACCCACTGTTAAATAATTAGCTAGATAGTTAGCTAAATATTATAACACGGACCAGGGTAAGTTAACTAGCTAGGTAGTGAACAGTTACCCGAAACTTCCCAGTCTGCAGTGAGTGTGTGGTATATTGTTGACAACTACCTAGCCAGCTGGCCTGCTCTGGAGGAATATCCGGTTCTTCTGCATTTTAATCACATTCCAGTGAGTGACTCCTGCTGCGCATAGAGTAACTTAACTATGATTCAAGTTAGCTACTCTATTATGTGGTCTGACTTACTGTAAGTCCCCGGATGAAGCCCTCTGCTCCTGTGTCACAATCAGATCTCAGGGTGTTCATTCTGAGCGTTGTTTGCTGTACTGATGTTGCATTGCAATGTATTGATTCATAAAAGCAGATGCCACATAGGCTGAGTTTTGGTCCACATGATGTGATGATGGTGCATGGGCGATTCAAGGACCCAAGATGATTTCATGCTTGTGACTTTAAATAATGATATAATAATAATATGCCATTTAGCAGACGCTTTTATCCAAAGCGACTTAGTCATGTGTGCATACATTTTTACGTATGGGTGGTCCCGGGGATCGAACCCACTACCCTGGCGTTACAAGCGCCATGCTCTACCAATTGAGCTACATAGGACCACCCATAAATGTAGTGTACATGCACACTCTCTCGCTCTCGCTCAGCCACAATCTCTCCCCCTTCCACCACTGTCTACTGCGCCCTCTCTTGCCCCCTCCCATTCAACAACAGTAAAAGAACAATACAACTTCTCTCTTTCCAGCTGAGAATGTTAGAAGACAATGAATCAGAGACAAATGCTTGAAAGGACAAAGGGTTTGATGGTGTGATGGTTGATGGCCCAGTAGTCCCACCAGCCCAGTGCTGCCCTGCCCGTTTCACCACACATCTGGAGCTGAGCTCAATGCATTTACATGACATTTGACATTTTAGTTATTTAGCAGACGAACTTATCCAGAGCGACTTACAGGAGCAATTAAGGTTAAGTGCCTTGCTCTAGGGCACATCGATAGATTTTTCACCTAGTCGGCTCGGGATTCGAACCAGCAAACTTTCGGTTACTGGCCTAACCCTCTAACCGCTAGGCTACCTGCCAATGCCTCTTCCATAATCGCTGCTGTTCTCTCTCTTTCTCTCTCCAACACGCATACACCCCCTCCCCCCTGCAGCCTTTGCCACAATCGCTGCCATTCTCACTCACAACCCAGGCGCTAATCAATCAATCACATACAACTCAGTCTGAACAAACAGCCCACACCTTCACACCAGTGGAATGGAGAATGGCGCCCAGAGCTAAAGAACCCAGACCTGGACAGTCAGGGACTCCCTGTCCGAGTCTCCCCCAGCCAGGGCACACATATTGGGAGGTTTGGAGTCTCTTTCCCCTGGTGGACTAGGGCTGGAGCCCTATAGCCATACTATGAGTCATGATTGACTCTGTTGTAGCTAATTGTGTAATTGGCTTATCCTGGTTGGGCCACCGTCCTCACTCCTCACCTGATCCTCTCAGGCCTAACCCTGTAACTGCGTCCCCTGTCACCTATAGCTAGGCCCACCTCCTGTAACATCACCTATAGCTAGCCATGCCTACCTCCTGTAACATCACCTATAGCTAGCCAGGCCTACCTCCTGTAACATCACCTATAGCTAGCTAGGACCACCTCCTGTAACATGACCTATAGCTAGCCAGGCCTACCTCCTGTAACATGACCTATAGCTAGCCAGGCCTACCTCCTGTAACATGACCTATAGCTAGCTAGGCCCACCTCCTGTAACATGACCTATAGCTAGCCAGGCCTACCTCCTGTAACATGACCTATAGCTAGCCAGGCCTACCTCCTGTAACATGACCTATAGCTAGCCAGGCCCACCTCCTGTAACATCACCTATAGCTAGCCAGGCCTACCTCCTGTAACATCACCTATAGCTAGCCAGGCGTACCTCCTGTAACATCACCTATAGCTAGCCAGGCCTACCTCCTGTAACATCCCTCGTACCAAGTAACCAACCCCCCCTTTAGAATAACTACCCCCCCCCGCCCCTCACCTAAAGTTTAAATTGACCCATCTCTCCACTATCAGCATCCCTTGTCATCTAAAGTAACACAACCAACCCCTCTGTTTTGTGTAACTAACCTCCCCTGATCATCCACAGTAACCAGCCCTCTTTAGAGCAGGCCTAACCATCAAACCTCATACGGAAACAAAGCATGGTTAATTTAAAATGTCCGATTTTTCATTAGGCTTAATTCCATGACAGTATATGGCACCAAAGTTTAGGCCACAGTAGGCTGCCGTCTAGTATACTGCAGGGTATTGTTTTCAGCTGGCTACGTCACCCCTAGTGCTCTGTGTAGACCAGTCAGGACCCCTGGATCTATCAGACATCAGCCCACACTGCCCACAGACAGTACAGTAGCACTGGGTAACAATGGCTGTGTGTGTGTGTGTTCACTGCTGTACTGATGCTGGATTCATACATTCCGACCCTGGCTGGGAGAATGGAGTGTCTTTGTGTCGTGAACTCTGTCAACTCTGTCAACTCTCCCTTTCTCTCTACTCTTCCTCTCCTCCTCCCTTCCTCTCCTCCTCTCAGAATGAAAGGGGGGATGAGGTTGATCTATCCTCTGACTGTAGCTGCCTGCCTCAGTGATAGGTCTGGACACTATTGGGCTCTGGTCAAAAGTAGTGCACTATGTAGGGAATAGGGTGCCATTTGGGACTCATCAGCAAGTCACAATGTGTTAGCTGGGCAGTAACATGCTGACTAGACCGGGCACGCGTGTGATTTTGTCCATCCACACAAGACACGATCAGGACACGCAGGTTGAAATATCAAACTCTGAACCTATATTAATTTGGGGACAGGTCGAAACGCATGGCCATTTAGCTAACTAGCTTGCTGTTGCTAGCTAATTTGTCCTGGGATATTAACATTGGGTTGTTATTTTACCTGAAATGCACAAGGTCCTCTACTCTGACCATTAATCCACAGATAAACCTAGTTAGTTTCTAGTAATCTCTCCTCCTTCAGTCTTCTTCTTCTTTGAACTTTATATGGCGGTTGGCAACCAACTTTAAGGTGCATTTCTACCACCAATTGGACTGGAGTGTGGACCTCAGTTCATCTTTCAATCACCCATGTGGGTATATGCTCCTAAAAACCAATGAGGAGATGGGAGAGGCGGGACTTGCAGCACATCAAGCTTCACAAAAAGAACCAAGTTCTATTTTAGCGCCTGGCTACGCAGACGCTCACGAGCAGTTTGGATGAAATGGTTGAATAACATGTATGTGTACATTTATTTTGCAATGCGAGCGCACGTAACGCGAGCGGTGTGGTCAGCATGTAAGGCCTGTGATTCAGTCAACATGATGTCAATGGTAAGTTTTGATAAGAGGTAAACCTAGATAAACAGTCCAATGGTCATAACTTAGTAGTCAGGCCCATATCAGAGTTTCCATATCAGTGTTTAACGTCCCCTGAAGCAGCATTCAGGAGTACAAACACCAACATTAATTCAATTGATACCAACATTTGATTTGGTCCAGGCAACAGAGCAGGGGGGGAGGAGAGGGAACAGTGGGGTGGGGTGGGGTTGAGGGGAGGGAACAGTGGGGTGGGGTTGAGGGGAGGGAACAGTGGGGTGGGGTTGAGGGGAGGGAACAGTGGGGTTGAGGAGAGGGGAGGGAACAGTGGGGTGGGGTTGAGGAGAGGAGGGAATAATGGAGTGGGGTTGAGGAGAGGGGAGGGAATAGTGGAGTGGGGTTGAGGAGAGGGGAGGGAATAGTGGAGTGGGGTTGAGGAGAGGGGAGGGAACAGTGGAGTGGGGTGGGGTTGAGGAGAGGGGAGGGAATAGTGGAGTGGGGTTGAGGAGAGGGGAGGGAATAGTGGGGTGGGGTTGAGGAGGGGGGAGGGAACAGTGGGGTTGAGGAGAGGGGAGGGAACAGTGGGGTGGGGTGGGGTTGAGGGGAGGGAATAGTGGGGTTGAGGAGAGGGAACAGTGGGGTGGGGTTGAGGGGAGGGAATAGTGGGGTTGAGGGGAGGGGAGGGAATAGTGGGGTTGAGGGGAGGGAATAGTGGGGTGGGGTTGAGGGGAGGGAATAGTGGGGTGGGGTTGAGGGGAGGGAACAGTGGGGTGGGGTTGAGGGGAGGGAACAGTGGGGTGGGGTTGAGGGGAGGGAACAGTGGGGTTGAGGAGAGGGGAGGGAACAGTGGGGTGGGGTTGAGGAGAGGGAACAGTGGGGTTGAAGAGAGGGGAGGGAACAGTGAGGTGGGGTTGAGGAGAGGGAACAGTGGGGTGGGGTTGAGGAGAGGGGAGGGAATAGTGGGGTGGGGTTGAGGAGAGGGGAGGGAATAGTGGGGTGGGGTTGAGGAGAGGGAAGGGAATAGTGGGTGGGGTTGAGGAGAGGGAAGGGAATAGTGGGTGGGGTTGAGGAGAGGGAAGGGAATAGTGGGGTGGGGTTGAGGAGAGGGGAGGGAATAGTGGGGCGGGGTTGAGGAGAGGGGAGGGAATAGTGGGGTGGGGTGGGGTTGAGGAGAGGAGAGGGAATAGTGGGGTTGAGGAGAGGGGAGGGAATAGTGGGGTGGGGTTGAGGGGAGGGAACAGTGGGGTTGAGGAGAGGGGAGGGAACAGTGGGGTTGAGGAGAGGGGAGGGAACAGTGGGGTGGGGTTGAGGGGAGGGAACAGTGGGGTTGAGGGGAGGGAACAGTGGGGTGGGGTTGAGGGGAGGGAACAGTGGGGTGGGGTTGAGGAGAGGGAACAGTGGGGTTGAGGAGAGGGGAGGGAACAGTGGGGTGGGGTTGAGGGGAGGGAACAGTGGGGTAGGGTTGAGGAGAGGGAACAGTGGGGTTGAGGAGAGGGGAGGGAACAGTGGGGTTGAGGAGAGGGAACAGTGGGGTGGGGTTGAGGAGAGGGAACAGTGGGGTTGAGGAGAGGGGAGGGAACAGTGGGGTTGAGGAGAGGGAACAGTGGGGCGGGGTTGAGGAGAGGGAACAGTGGGGTTGAGGAGAGGGGAGGGAACAGTGGGGTTGAGGAGAGGGAACAGTGGGGTGGGGTTGAGGAGAGGGGAGAGAACAGTGGAGTGGGGTTGAGGAGAGGAGAGGGAACAGTGGGGTGGGGTTGAGGAGAGGGAACAGTGGGGTTGAGGAGAGGGGAGGGAACAGTGGGGTGGGGTTGAGGAGAGGGGAGGGAATAGTGGGGTTGAGGAGAGGGAATAGTGGGGTGGGGTTGAGGAGAGGGGAGGGAATGGTGGGGTTGAGGAGAGGGGAGGGAATAGTGGGGTGGGGTTGAGGAGAGGAGAGGGAATAGTGGGGTGGGGTTGAGGAGAGGAGAGGGAACAGTGGGGTGGGGTTGAGGAGAGGGGAGGGAATAGTGGGGTGGGGTTGAGGAGAGGGGAGGGAATAGTGGGGTGGGGTTGAGGAGAGGGGAGGGAATAGTGGAGTGGGGTTGAGGAGAGGAGAGGGAACAGTGGGGTGGGGTTGAGGAGAGGGGAGGGAATAGTGGGGTGGGGTTGAGGAGAGGGGAGGGAATAGTGGGGTGGGGTTGAGGAGAGGGGAGGGAATAGTGGAGTGGGGTGGGGTTGAGGAGAGGGGAGGGAATAGTGGGGTGGGGTTGAGGAGAGGGGAGGGAATAGTGGGGTGGGGTTGAGGAGAGGGGAGGGAATAGTGGAGTGGGGTTGAGGAGAGGGGAGGGAATAGTGGAGTGGGGTGGGGTAGAGGGGAGGGAATAGTGGAGTGGGGTGGGGTTGAGGAGAGGGGAGGGAATAGTGGGGTGGGGTTGAGGAGAGGAGAGGGAATAGTGGGGTGGGGTTGAGGAGAGGAGAGGGAATAGTGGGGTGGGGTTGAGGAGAGGGGAGGGAATAGTGGGGTGGGGTTGAGGAGAGGGGAGGGAATAGTGGAGTGGGGTGGGGTTGAGGAGAGGGGAGGGAATAGTGGAGTGGGGTGGGGTTGAGGAGAGGGGAGGGAATAGTGGAGTGGGGTTGAGGAGAGGGGAGGGAATAGTGGGGTGGGGTGGGGTGGGGTGGGGTTGAGGAGAGGGGAGGGAATAGTGGGGTGGGGTGGGGTTGAGGAGAGGAGAGGAAATAGTGGGGTGGGGTTGAGGAGAGGGGAGGGAATAGTGGGGTGGGGTTGAGGAGAGGAGAGGGAATAGTGGGGTGGGGTTGAGGAGAGGAGAGGGAACAGTGGGGTGGGGTTGAGGAGAGGGGAGGGAACAGTGGGGTTGAGGAGAGGGGAGGGAATAGTGGGGTGGGGTTGAGGAGAGGGGAGGGAATAGTGGGGTGGGGTTGAGGAGAGGGGAGGGAATAGTGGGGTGGGGTTGAGGAGAGGAGAGGGAACAGTGGGGTGGGGTTGAGGAGAGGGGAGGGAATAGTGGGGTGGGGTTGAGGAGAGGGGAGGGAATAGTGGGGTGGGGTTGAGGAGAGGAGAGGGAACAGTGGGGTGGGGTTGAGGAGAGGGGAGGGAATAGTGGGGTGGGGTTGAGGAGAGGGGAGGGAATAGTGGGGTGGGGTTGAGGAGAGGGGAGGGAATAGTGGGGTGGGGTTGAGGAGAGGGGAGGGAATAGTGGGGTGGGGTTGAGGGGAGGGAATAGTGGGGTTGAGGAGAGGGGAGGGAACAGTGGGGTGGGGTTGAGGGGAGGGAACAGTGGGGTGGGGTTGAGGGGAGGGAACAGTGGGGTTGAGGGGAGGGAACAGTGGGGTGGGGTTGAGGGGAGGAAACAATGGGGTGGGGTTGAGGAGAGGGAACAGTGGGGTTGAGGAGAGGGGAGGGAACAGTGGGGTGGGGTTGAGGGGAGGGGAGGGAATAGTGGGGTGGGGTTGAGGAGAGGGGAGGGAATAGTGGGATGGGGTTGAGGAGAGGGGAGGGAATAGTGGGATGGGGTTGAGGAGAGGAGAGGGAATAGTGGGGTGGGGTTGAGGAGAGGAGAGGGAACAGTGGGGTGGGGTTGAGGAGAGGGAACAGTGGGGTGGGGTTGAGGAGAGGGGAGAGAACAGTGGAGTGGGGTTGAGGAGAGGAGAGGGAACAGTGGGGTGGGGTTGAGGAGAGGGAACAGTGGGGTTGAGGAGAGGAGAGGGAATAGTGGGGTGGGGTTGAGGAGAGGAGAGGGAACAGTGGGGTGGGGTTGAGGAGAGGGAACAGTGGGGTGGGGTTGAGGAGAGGGGAGAGAACAGTGGAGTGGGGTTGAGGAGAGGAGAGGGAACAGTGGGGTGGGGTTGAGGAGAGGGAACAGTGGGGTTGAGGAGAGGGGAGGGAACAGTGGGGTGGGGTTGAGGAGAGGGAACAGTGGGGTGGGGTTGAGGAGAGGGGAGGGAATAGTGGGGTGGGGCTGAGGAGAGGAGAGGGAACAGTGGGGTGGGGTTGAGGAGAGGAGAGGGAACAGTGGGGTGGGGTTGAGGAGAGGAGAGGGAACAGTGGGGTGGGGTTGAGGAGAGGGGAGAGAACAGTGGAGTGGGGTTGAGGAGAGGAGAGGGAACAGTGGGGTGGGGTTGAGGAGAGGGGAGGGAATAGTGGGGTGGGGTTGAGGAGAGGGGAGGGAATAGTGGGGTGGGGTTGAGGAGAGGGGAGGGAATAGTGGAGTGGGGTGGGGTTGAGGAGAGGGGAGGGAATAGTGGGGTGGGGTTGAGGAGAGGGGAGGGAATAGTGGAGTGGGGTGGGGTTGAGGAGAGGGGAGGGAATAGTGGAGTGGGGTGGGGTTGAGGAGAGGGGAGGGAATAGTGGGGTGGGGTTGAGGAGAGGGGAGGGAATAGTGGGGTGGGGTTGAGGAGAGGGGAGGGAACAGTGGGGTGGGGTTGAGGAGAGGAGAGGAGAGGGAACAGTGGGGTGGGTTGAGGAGAGGAGAGGGAACAGTGGGGTGGGGTTGAGGAGAGGGGAGGGAATAGTGGGGTGGGGTTGAGGAGAGGGGAGGGAATAGTGGGGTGGGGTTGAGGAGAGGGGAGGGAACAGTGGGGTGGGGTTGAGGAGAGGGGAGGGAATAGTGGGGTGGGGTTGAGGAGAGGGGAGGGAACAGTGGGGTGGGGTTGAGGAGTGGGGTGGGGTTGAGGAGAGGGGAGGGAATAGTGGGGTGGGGTTGAGGAGAGGGGAGGGAATAGTGGGGTGGGGTTGAGGAGAGGGGAGGGAATAGTGGGGTGGGGTTGAGGAGAGGGGAGGGAATAGTGGGGTGGGGTTGAGGAGAGGGGAGGGAATAGTGGGGTGGGGTTGAGGAGAGGGGAGGGAATAGTGGGGTGGGGTTGAGGAGAGGAGAGGGAATAGTGGGGTGGGGTGGGGTGGGGTTGAGGAGAGGAGAGGGAATAGTGGGGTGGGGTTGAGGAGAGGGGAGGGAATAGTGGGGTGGGGTTGAGGAGAGGAGAGGAGAGGGAATAGTGGGGTGGGGTTGAGGAGAGGAGAGGAGAGGAGAGGGAATAGTGGGGTGGGGTTGAGGAGAGGTGAGGGGAGGGAACAGTGGGGTAGGGTTGAGGAGAGGTGAGGGGAGGGAACAGTGGGGTGGGGTTGAGGAGAGGGGAGGGGAGGGAACAGTGGGGTGGGGTTGAGGAGAGGGGAGGGGAGGGAACAGTGGGGTGGGGTTGAGGAGAGGAGAGGAGAGGAGAGGGGAGGGAACAGTGGGGTGGGGTTGAGGAGAGGAGAGGGGAGGGGAGGGAACAGTGGGGTGGGGTTGAGGGGAGGGAACAGTGGGGTGGGGTTGAGGAGAGGAGAGGGGAGGGAACAGTGGGGTTGAGGAGAGGGGAGGGAACAGTGGGGTTGAGGGGAGGGAACGGTGGGGTGGTAGAGAGGAGAGGGTCTGGGTTTCTTCAGTTTCACCCGGACACACACACACACACACACACACACACACACACACACACACACACACACACACACACACACACACAGACACACACAGACACAGACACAGACACAGACACAGACACAGACAGACAGACAGACAGACAGACAGACAGACAGACAGACAGACAGACAGACAAGTAAAAGCTCATTGAGAGTACTTTGTCTAAATTCCTTCATGACACTGAGCTGCTTCACCTGTTGTAAATATGTCACAGCTTTGACCCAGGCTATCTGTCACCCTGCTGCTGTCCCATCTAGTGGCCTACAGTCTCTTTACAGTGCTACTGGAGCAGTAGGCTGCATCTCATCTGACCTATTCAAACTCTGGAGGACATTGTTTGAAAGAATGGATAATTGTCATCCTTTGTATTTTATTTTCAGAGAGTTTGGCCTATGTTGACTTGACGTGAGTACTGTGGTTTGTGATGTGTAGGCTAGCTGTAGAGGTATGTTTTTCCGCGTACTTTGTGACGCACATTTTATGATGCATATTTTATGACCTGTATTATTTGTGCATTTCATCACATCACAGCCCTCCTACACACACCACACCACACACACACAAACAAACCACCTCCTCTGTCCCTGTGGCATGGTGGCAATAGAGGCAGGCCCACATCATTAAATAGAACAATTGAAATAAAGGATCTTTATGGGTAGGCCGGACCCTAGTTGACGTTGTCTTTAGAGACCTTATGTAAGACGTAGTTAGTTAGCTACTAGTGTAATCTCTTTGGGAAGAATGAGCAGCTAAATATAGCTGGCCCGTAAAGAGGATGCTGGGTGACTGAGTCATTACTACCCCGGCTCTGCTGGTGGCTCTGAGGTGAAGTTTCCCCTAGGTACAGATCTAGGATCAGCTTCCCCTCCCCCAATCCTAACCTAAACCAATAGTGGGGGAAATGCAAAACTGACTCAAGATCAGCATCTAAGTGGAAACTTCAGGGCCAGATTTGGACCAGGCAGGGCCGTAGGAAAGGAATGTCTCAGGACAGAATGGCTGATGGTAGGAGTGCTACCTAGTGTTTAATGTTAGTGGTAGCTGGTAGGGAGAGGGGCTCTTTGGATGAAAGGGTCTATTATCATTTTTTTAACCAACAAAGCATAACAGTTCCAAGGCACTCCTTTAAAATGCTGTATTGTGGCATAACTTAATAGGAAAAAACACCAAAGGTATTGGACTGTGTGTGTTCTAAGGCCCTCAGTCGGTCATGTTCTCTGTGAGTACAAGGAGACAGTGCTCTCCACTCTGATCAGATCAGTATCAGGCCAACCAGGAAGTGGTTCTATTGCACCAGGTTACATGTTGCTGTGTCTGTCTGCTACACTCACACGTCCCCTGATCACACTGCTCGAAGGTCAACACTTTGTTAGGCTTTCTATGTCTGCGACCAAATTGGCACCCTATTCCTTAAATAAGGAAGTAGCCTTGTCCAAGCCAAAACAGTCCATAGGTCAGGAGCCTATCGTCTGGTTCTTTAGGCATCTTGATGTACTGTAGACTACTCCTGGGCAGGATGCTAGTCTATCGCAGGGCCCCATGTGCCCTGGTCAAAAGTAGTACACTATTGTATTAAGGTGTCATTTCAGAGACAGCCATTGACTCCAACTCTCCATTCTCAGACCCAGTGAAAAGTTTTTTCTCTTGGTGCCAGTTGTTTCATTTGTCCTGAAGGAACTAGTTCTGTTGTTTTGCCTGTGTCGTGGTGATGTGACGACAGTCATGGGTTATATTAATAATTAGTCTAGCCTGGCTTCCCCAACTAGCTGCTCCTTAGGTAACATTCCTACTCACACTTTGTAGTCCAGTCATATAGCCTAGGGGCGTCAGTCTCTAAATCAGATATCTACTGACTGACAGCCTACTCTCCAGTCCTGTGTGATTGATCTTAGACTTAGTTGTCTATGGATTGTAGATGGATCCTTGATGTTACCCCTTGGGTTACTAAAACACCTCATAAGTTACAGGAAACCTTCACACAGTGAGTGTGATGTCGGTACCAGCTGATATATGTCGATTTATCACTGATTGTGGTGGATCGTTTATACAGCACACAAATTGAACCACGTTCACTGAGTCATGAACATATCCTAATATGGGTACACTTTAACTGCTGTTATTTTGGCACAAAAGTGAGAGGCCGATCACTCCTGAGTGTGTCTGGTGCGTTGCGAGGTGATCCTGTCCAGTCAGGTCCTGTCTTCTCCTGTCCAGCCAGTTCCTGTCCTGTCAGGTCCTGTCCAGTCAGGTCCTGTCTTCTCCTGTCCAGCCAGTTCCTGTCAAGTCATGTCCTCTCCTGTCCAGTCAGTTCCTGTCCAGGCAGGTCCTGTCTTCTCCTGTCCAGCCAGTTCCTGTCGAGTCATGTCCTCTCCTGTCCAGTCAGTTCCTGTCCCGGCAGGTCCTGTCCTCTCCTGTCCAGTCAGGTCCTGTCTGTGATGTCAGCATCTGACTGCCTCTGTGTCTCCTTGCAGGATGTGAAACTGTCAGCCGAAGTGGAGCCGTTTATCCCACAAAAGAAAGGTCTGGAAGGAGCCCTGGTCACCATGAGCCTGTCTGGAGGAGAAGGAGGGGGAGGAGGAGGAGGAGGGGGGGTGGAGGAGCCCACCCCTATCCCCAGCTACCTCATCACCTGCTACCCTTTTGTCCAGGAGAACCAACCCAACAGGTAGGTACAGCACCCTATATCATATATTATGCACCCTAGTCCCTAAATCATGCAGCCTACACCCTACACACTAAGGGCAGGTTTCCTGGACACAGATTAAGCCTAGTCCTGGACTAAAAACCATATTCAATGGAGAATCTCTGAGCGCATGCCTTTTAATCCAAGACTAGGCTTAATCTGTGTCCGGTAAACTGGCCCTAAGAGCCTGAGGTGCGACTGTCACTGATGTAATGAATCTGTATTAGGAGCTACCCTGCCTCTGTCCCTGAGCCACTGACAGTTAGCCTAGCATTAGCTCTGAAAGGATCTCTATGGAATCCAGGAATATTCCCATTTCTGACACTCCTCCAGGAACGTGCCTGTGCCCATGTCAGTAGGAAAACTGATGGTGTCTTCTTTCTGATTCACCTATGGAAAACCCCATAAACAGTGTGTGTTATACACAACTAGGCTGTGAATGGTCAGTTACCACCCAGGGATGTGATCAGGGCCTAAAAATATACCAGCCACTCAGATGTTTTACCAGCCAAAATATTGTTTCGCCGTACATACATATAAAAACACACCAAAAACAGACGACCATGCTTTGTAATGTTTCTAAAACAAGAAATGTATTAGTAAGAAATAATGTGGTATATTGCTCATTTTCAATTCATTTTTTAGGACTGGAGTCTTTTAACCAAAATATCAGAGACAAATTGTTCAGCTGGCCCTTTAAGGGCGGGAGGTTACCTTGGTGTGTGAGTGAGATTTGGGTTCTGACTCTTTACTATCAGTTGAAGCAACAGACTCAAACTAACGTAACGTTGAAACACAAACAAGCTTGTGAGCAAAACAATGTAAACGGCCAAGAAACACGAGGTCAAAGTCTCACTTTGTAGATGTTCGCACAAATTAGACCAACTTTTATACCTGTGTGCAGCGCCTCCAAATGAATCTATCAGCACTTCACTCAGTGAGCTCAGCTCCTCTGCCAGGCAGTGTTGCTGCGTGAGATGGGATATATGATTCCTATTTCTTTGTGCAATTAGCAGCTATGAAACCCTAACTCACACGTGCTCATACTTGACTTTTGACTTTTTATTCACGAATGTAATGCTCGCACTGTAGAGCCCTGCACATTGACCACCCGCCAATGTGGCTGGTGAAATAGACATTACCTTCATCTAACCCCAGATGGGGGTGTTAATGTTATGCCCTGGATGTGACTGAGAGCTGAAGACCTGTGTGTGTTCTGTGCGGTTCTCTTTGTCAGGGGTGATCTGCCTCATCCTGCACACGTTCATTTCTTCATTTCCTTCCTGTCTGTTTTGAATACCAGGAAGTGGTCTGCGCTCTAGACCGCTGGCTGTGAAAATGTGGTCTGGATCCGTATCAGCCAGAGTGCCACACACACACAGTCAGCTCGACACTGATATCAGCATTGTATCAAGCTGTCTCTTAGCTTGACACAGTTTTCTCTGGCCTCCTATGGGTATATTAGTCTTAATATGTTGCAGTATATTCATACAATCATCACTACACCAATCATTTCTTCTCTCCCACCCCTCTACAGACAACAGCACCCCATGTATAGCGGAGGAGGGGACCTGCGCTGGCAGCAGCCCAACCCCACCCCAGGTGGTCCGTACCTGGCTTACCCCATCCTGTCCTCCCCCCAGCCGCCAGTCTCCAACGACTACACCTACTACCAGATCATGCCTGCCCCCTGTCCCCCCATGATGGGCTTTTACCAGGTAGGTATCTGAAAGGTTAGGGGTTAGAGGCAGACCAGTAGTCAGAAGGTTGCTAGTTCAAATCCTGGGCGCGAGGAGATAGAACTGGAAACTGAATTAGCAACCTGGAGGGCTGCTGGTGTCAGATCCCAGGTACTATTCTCTGTCAATGTGGCCTTTAGAAAGGCAGGTAGTGGAGTGTGTGTTGTCTTTGGTTTTTGGGAGAAGATGTTTACAAGACTTGTAGCCTGAAGAGATGGTTAGGAGGAGAGAAGAAGTGGAGGATAAATGTTCATTGTCACAGCTGGATAATAAAGTTGTTCTGTTCCTCTACCAGCCCTTCCCAGGAACGTACGCCGGACCCCTGCAGCCTGGCGTGGTAAACCCTGTATCAGCTGACGTCAGCGAGAGACCGTCCCCTCCCCGACAGGCGTTTGGACTAGCAAATCAGAGAGGAGGGAGGGGCATGGTCAGACCTGCCGTTCTACCCAAGGTAAGAGGTTAGAGGTCAAACGGGTTATTCTGCTGGTCTATCCTAAAGCAAGGTGCTCAGCTCCATTCTTCAATTTGACACTATTGATTACATTATCAGTTAATACCGTCAATGAATTAATTAATTAATACCATTAATTGGCCAGAGAGTCGTATAACATCAATATACAAAATAATGTTGAATGTTATTATAGTCTATGTTCAATCAGCAGCAGCAGGTGGGGTTGTGTCAGCCCCTTAAGGACAGGAGGCCCCCCATGAGGACTGTAGCTGTCCAGAAGGAGATGTGTTCCTCAGGGCCAGTCGGACGGACCAAGACAGTCCTACTGGTGGACGCTGCCCAGCAGACTGGTACGTATATAGACCAGGAACATACTAGTACCAATACCAGTAACATGGTAGTACCAGTACCAGTAATATTCTAGTACCAATACCAGTACCAGCACCAATACTAGTACATTCTAATACATTCTAGTACTAGTTAAGCCCAGGTTTTGACTCAGGTTTGCATTGCCAAACCCCTGTATACTGGTCTAATGTATGTCCACAGATGATTGACGTGCCTAACTCTTCTCTAACTCCTGTACAGGGTTGTGTACTGACTGTATGTACCTGACTGTGGTCTAAGCCTTCATTACAGCGTTAAGGCTTTACATAATAAAACCTCAGTCAATCACAGCATCTAGATCCTACTGAGCTGAGAGAACAGGTTTAGAATGATGACGCATCATACTGAGACACTATGACTGCGTTTACACAGGCAGCCCAGTCTGATAGTTTTTTCACTAAATGGTCTTTTGACCAATCAGATCAGCTCTGGAAAAGATCTGATGTGAAAAAATCTGATGTGATTGGTCAAAAGACAATTAGTGGGATAAATATCAGAACTGGGCTGACTGTGTAAACGCAGCCTATGATGCCCATCCTGCTGGGAAGACAGTAGGAATGTAGAGTTTCCTGTTGGAGAGGTCTACTCTGCACGTGTGCAGTACGTGTTGTCCTCTGTGACACCTCCGGCTGGGGGAATAACACAACTCAATGCGACTAAGAGTTAGATCCATAATGAGATGGACATCACATTGGTTGTTAACCAGTAAAGGTGCAATAAGCATCTAAATACTACTTCTCTACTTGCTACTGCTTCTGCTTGCTCTTTGGGGTCTAGGCCGGGTTACTGTAGAGCACTTTGTGACAACCGTTGATGTAAAAAAGGCCTTTAATAAATACATTTGGGGCTGGTTTCCTGGAACATGATTATGTCTGGTCCTAGACTAAAAAGCAAGATTATGTCTGGTCCTAGACTCCATTTAAATAGCTCTTTAGTCCAGGACTAGGCTTATTGTATGGATAGACTGATCCGTGATATCTGTCTGCCTGTAGACTTCCCAGGGGACAGTGTGTGTGGTCGGGGTGCGTCGGAGCGGGAACGGGAGCGGGCCAGCCCCCTGCTGTGGAAGAACCTTCCCCGGAGAAGGCTGGCCTCGCACCCTGCCGAGAGCTCCAGCGAGGCGGACATCGACAGCGACAGCGGCTACTGCAGCCCCAAACACAACCAGCAGGCCCCGGGGGCTACGCAACGCACTGCCGACGCTGCTACAGCTCCTACGGTAAGCCCCACCTTTAACCCTAACCATTTACTACTTTATAGTACTATAAACTACTGTGAACCCAAACACTACTGTAGCCCCGGGGCTACAGAACACTCTACCACAGCTCCTACGATGGCAGGTCCTAACTCTAACCCTAACTCTATACTACTGTACTGTAGCCTCAAACACAAGGTAACCCCAGACCTAGCTATAACCTAACCTTCACCTGCATGACTGAAGTGAAATATCTAACATGCTTCTCCTCTCTCTCTCTCTCTCTCTCTCTATCTCTACAGGGAGTGGATGCAGGTGTAATGACAGGTAGGCTTTGTTTTTATGATTAATAATTGGATTTCTGATAAGACAGATGATTACATTGGCTTTCCCCTTGGCTGTGTCCTCCTCTTAACTTTGTGTGTCTATCTCTGTCTGTGTGTCTCTGTGTGTGTGTGTGTAGCGGTAAGCTGGGTGAACGTAGCGTCTCAGGCCACTCAGAGGTCGTGGTCAGACAACAGGACCACCCCGTTCCAACGGACAGGGAAGACCACTGATCAGAGGAACTACTTACAGGTACATTGGGCCTCACCTGAGATGATCTTGACCTCACCTGGGCAACTGTAATTATCTCTCTGACCCTCTCCCGCTCATCCCCACTTACTCTCTCTCTCTCTCTTTCTCGCCCCCTCTCCAGCAGGACTTCCATGCAGGGTACTCAGGGGGGCGTGTCTGTCCTAACCCCACCCCCGCAGACACCAACTGTGGTCTGCAGCAGAGACGGCTCCAGCCCGGAGTAGGCCCTGGGACGGCGCTTGCTCCTGAGCCCCTCTACTTCGAGGTGGGAGATATTGACATGAAACTCACCTCACTCACACACTGCAGCATCTCATTCTGTCTCCTGATGTGGATAAATACAGAAATCATCGGTCACTCAACCTTTCTGCATTTCACAATATGCATTTCAGTTGGAATCAAATCCTTACTTGAGATACAACTGTAACTTGAACTGTCATGTAAATCCTGTATCTCCCATTAATAGGAGATTTCAGTTCCATGTATCTGTTTATTTCCAACTTGGTCAATGTGTATTAGGAGTTAGTGAGGCTTTAGATGTACAAAAGCTGAGGTATTGTATGAAATAGTCCTCAATCAGAATGTAATGGTATGGTAGAGCTGTACTAGTCAGGTGTTTGGTAAAGTCTAAAGTCTGTCTCATCTGTTTCAGGATGAGGAGGAGTTTCCAGAGCTGGTCTCAGGAGGAGGAGCACAGAGGAACAACAAACCAGACCACAACCCTTCCCAGACCCAGAACCAACACCAGACCAAACTAACCAAGAACCTGGTGAGAGACCAGCTAAACTCTCCTCCCTTCCTTCCTTGAGGATTTCACAGATTTTTTTTTTGCAAGAAAAAGTTTGATCACAAAACATCTATCCCAGTAGTGACTGTTGTTCCCCCGCTCCTCTCTCTCTCTCCAGCTGGATAACCTTCCAGAGAACTCTCCCATCAACATCGTCCAGACTCCCATCCCAATCACCACCTCCGTCCCCAAGAGGGCAAAGAGTCAGAGGAAGAAGGCCCTGGCTGCTGCCCTGGCTACAGCACAGGAGTACTCTGAGATCAGCATGGAGCAGAGGAAACTACAGGTACCAGCATGCACTCTGTTAGCTAGCTAGGAAACTACAGGTACCAACATGCAATATCTTAGCTAGCTAGGAAACTACAGATACCAGCATGCACTCTGTAAGATAGCTAGGAAACTACAGGTACCAACATGCACTGTTAGCTAGGAAATTACAGGTGACAGCATGTGCTCGGTTAGCTAATCACAGAAAACTACAGATACCAACATGCTCTGTCAGCTAGACATAGTGCAGGACTATAGGCATCTCAATGGAAAAACTATACATAGTTCTATTGTACTACTATGAGTGTGCTGAGCCAGTGTTGCTGTTCCCTGTGTGTGCCTGTAGGAGGCGCTGACCAAAGCAGCAGGAAAGAAGAGTAAGACTCCAGTCCAGTTGGACCTGGGAGACATGCTGGCTGCACTGGAGAAACAACAACAGGCCATGAAGGCTAGACAAATAAACAACACCAAACCACTGTCCTTCACAGGTACACACTGCACCACACACACACTGCACCACACACACACACACACACTGCACCACAAACACACACACACACTGCACCACACACACACACACACTGCACTGCACCGCACCACACATACACACTGCACCACACCACACATACACACTGCACCACACCACACTGCACCGCACCGCACCACACACACTGCACCGCACCACACCCACACACACACTGCACCGCACCACACACACACACACACACACTGCACCGCACCCCACACACACACTGCACCGCACCACACCACACACACTGCACCGCACCACACCACACACACTGCACCGCACCACACCACACACACTGCACCGCACCGCACCACACACACTGCACCGCACCACACCACACACACTACACGCACCGCACCACACACACACACACACACTGCACCGCACCACACACACACTGCACCGGACCACACACACTGCACCGCACCGCACCACACACACTACACCCCACACACACT